>NC_056750.1:599015330-599242830 GCF_019279795.1 Protopterus annectens | reverse complement strand
TCTCTGAAGTACAGGCTAACACAGAAGGCCTCTGGCTAATGAAGTTCACAGATGACTGCAAACTAGGAGCCATAGTCAAGTCCCCAAATGATGTGGACATCCTACAGAAGGGGCTCACTGAGACAGATGCCTGGTGTCAGAGCCATGGCCTCAAGCTCAATGCCAAAAAGTGCAGTGTCATCCCCTTTGGTAAAAACTCTGTACACATGAACTACCACATAGGCAGCAATCTACTTAACACCAAATGCGTGATAAGAGACCTTGGGACCCAGGTGGACAGTAGCCTCTCCTTTGATAGTCCCATCGCCACAGTAGTCAGGAAGTCCTTCTACTTGGCACACCTCATCATAAAAGGGTTCTCATCCAGGACAAAAGAGGTCATTGTTCCCCTCTACTCATCACTCATTAGACCCATTATAGAGTACAATGCCCCTTTTGGAATGCACCTCACAAGACATCTGCAGCAGCTGGAAAGGCCACAGAAGTACCTCACAAAGAGGATTACTGGCCTCAAACAAATGCTCTACACTGACTGCCTCAAAAAACTCCAGCTTTACTCCGTAGCATATCGCCTACTCCAAGGTGATCTCTGCCTAACATATAAAGCTATGTCAAACCCAGAGCTGTTGGACATGCTACACCTAAAGAAATCCCAATCCCTCCGGGCTCCATGCTCTAGGGACCTAAACCTCGTCACCACAATAAACAAGTTAACTGTTTTTGGAAAATGTTAATTCCACCAACAAAAAGGCAGTTTACTGTTACCCTCTCCATGCCCAGCCCAGTGAGTACAGTGTCTGTGTGTTGGGCAATAGAACCACCGATGACTTTGACCTTACTAAGATGTATTGCAGGTGTACAGGATCTTAGGGGTACAGGCATGCGACCTTAGTGCTTCATATTAGAAGTAGGTGTAGGTATGGGTACAATTATGGAAGTGTTTCAGGTGGCCGAGATTTGCTAGGTGGGTGTCTCAAAGATTTGGACAAAGATATTTTTTACCTTAATATGTACCTCTGGTGTGCTCTGTATTGTCACTAGTCGTTATGGAGAGATTAGTCTGCTATTTAAATAACTAACTCAATCTTCCACAGATGGTTCTGCAAGCAAGAAAAATAATGTCTTATCAGTAAACATGAAGTAGTTGAGATACTGCCTGAAATCACCTAATGCTAAGAGGCTGCCAAAGGAAGAAGTTGGAACAGTCTGGGACTGCACCATGATGGGGAATGCTTACAATCAAACCATGATAATGTGAGCAACAGATGATGTTATTTAGTTGAAGTAAGATATTGGAAGTTCAAAGATGGTAGCTAAGTTGATTACTATGGAAGGCAATGTGTGAGTAACAGATGGGGTTATTTAGGTAAAAAAAGATACTGGAGGCTAAAGAAAGGTAGCTAAGTTGACTACTATAGAGATTAAGTGAAGGAATCTACATTATCTAGTGTGAGCTTACAACAGATGCTACAAAGTGCTATACAAAGGATGATGTGTAAAGCAGAGAAAAAGGAAAAGATACAGCAGGCCAAGGTATGGTAGCCATGTTGACTATCATGGACCTAAATAAAGAAGGGTTAAGTACATTATCTAAGTGAGATTACAACAAGGCACAGTTACATTAACAACAGAAACAGCAATGGCATGTCTTATACTTAGCTAAAATGTGAAGGAAAGAGATATATGAGGTAGTACATGATGCAATACAGGATAGAACCTGATAAAATAAAAAATAACAAAAAAAGTTACCAACCAATGATCCTTGCAAAGTGTGATGCACAATAAAAACAGACAATGAGCAAGGAGAAATTCACAAGCAAAAACAGCTACCTATACAAACCGGAACTTCTGAAACAAAACAAAGCAATGGCTGGACACCATATGCAATTGAAAAAGTGGAATTAGTACATTTTTAAGGGAAGGGGAGATGTCTTGTCCAGAACAAGGGTAGAAACACATTAATCAAATACAATGAAAAGAGATGAGCCAGCAAATAAGGTAAATGTGCCCAGAATGGTGTGTACTTGTTAAATTACTAGCTACTCATTTAAAGACTTGCAATGTAATAAGCTTAGGGTATGTGTTACAGATTTAATTCAGTTTTAGGACATAAATCACAGAAAACGGCAGCTGTGCTGAAGGGAAGATATTACCTAGGAGTTTACTTACAAATCAGACATTGCTGGCTACTTCTTTTGTGGCAGTGCAACAGTGTAGAAGCTTCTGTGCAGCACCAAAGGTCTTGACTACACCCCGGGTGTAATATATTTTATCTTATTTCCCATCATTTTCTTGCAGTTTTGGAGAATGTCACCAGAAAGTGCATTTGCTTCAGAGATGTACGCTGAAGTGCATAACTTAACCTTGAAATAGTACCATCAACAGCAAAAGAGAAAGTTCAGAAAGTAAAGTCTTGGGTGTGATGTATTTATTTCTACAGCTTGTAAAATCCAGTTTGATCGTATTCACACTCAAACTTCTATGAAGTTTGGATCACATATTGCAGTTTATGAACCATTAAAAGTGTTTTACTTTCTGAAAAAGATATAGCAAGTTTTCTAATGTATGTCTTCTAATGATGTCCTTTTCAATTTTCTATATATATTTGGTCTGAATGTAAATTTTTGTTTGTTTGTTTGTTTTAGGATAGTAAAAAGAAAACTGGTTTCCTTTTGTGATCTTTTTTGTTTTTGTTGTTTTTGGTTTTCAGTAAGTCTATTTTTCAAAATGCTAGCATAAATCAATTGTAGTTGAATATCTATGCATTTTGGTCAGCATAGTGGTGTAGTGGATAGTTTGGTCACCTCACAACAAGATGTTCCCCAATTCAATTCTCAGCTGGGGTGCCTTTTGTGTGGAATCTGCCTGTCTTCCCAGTGTTTACGTGGGTTCCCTCTGGGTGCTCCGGTTTCCTCCCACATTCCAAAGACATGCAGTAGGTGGAATGAATGCTCTAAATTGACCATAGGTGTGAATGTGAGAGCAAGTGTGTGGTGTGGATGAACTATCACAGCAGGGCTAGCCACCAGGTGGTGTAAACCTTGGCTCTAGATGATTGTCAGTGTTGAAGTGACACCCTAAACCTATGTGCAAAATTTGGAAAAAGGGGTTGTGACTGGACGGATGGATGGACTTGTGCATTTTGGTGAATTGCCAAATGCACCAAACTCAGTGGAAGACAGTCAGGAGAACAGGGCATACACAGGCAGTCTATACTATAATATCTGACTTTTCTTTTATTTACAATTAGGCAATGGGGGGGGGAGGTGTGTTAAACCATCCTATACTGGGGCCAGACCATGCAATAACATTTCATATGTATCATAAAGTATCATGTCTAGCCCCCCTCCCATTGCTGAAGTCAGTAGTGTGCGTGTGTGTATAGATATATATATAAATATGGATCTACTACTATTCACTGAAAGTACATTTCACTGAAACCCATTTGACTGAGCACAATTCACTGAAAGCTCAATTCACTGAAAACACAATTCACTGAAACACATTTCACTGAAAGTTATATATGGCCTTTTCCCCACTGTAGTGCAACCCCGGAGTTAGTACGGGGGGTGTGTATTTTAAGTACATATTATTTTCACAGAACAGTAATATATTGCAATTGCAAGTATCCATGTATATAGTTCAACATACTGAAAATATGTGGGGGGCTACAGCCCCACACCCCCCTTACTATATATACTAACTCCAGGGTCACACTACAGTGGGGAAAAGGCCATATATAACTTTCAGTGAAATGTGTTTCAGTGAATTGTGTTTTCAGTGACTTGAGCTTTCAGTGAAAAGTGCACACTAATTTGATTTTCAGTGAAATGTGCTTTCAGTGAATAGTAGTAGACCCATATATATATATATATATATATATATATATATATATATATAGCTGTGACATTATCTTCCACTCTCAAGTAAAGTACAGCTGACTATAGCCGAATAATAGCCAAAAAAATACAACCAAAACTTGGTACCACAGAGCTCCATTAAGTGATCCAACTCCTTTGTTAGCTAAAAGGTGACTAACACATCCAGGTACACAAGAATTCACCAATAGCTGACATCAAATGAATGCAACTGCGTAAATCGCTTGTATTATAATCTCCTCTCGCAAAAATACGACCAGCTATCCTTACTGCCAAACGAAACAGTTCCTTTCAAGGACTTCCAAAAAACACCATCGGCTTGAATTTATTTTGTTGAGCGTGACAACCAATAAAATGCTTATACCTCCAGAGCACACAGAGGTTAAGCTGACAAAACGTTCAAACGTACTGTTAAACGGAAAAATAAAAAACTAATAAAACAAATAATACGCTGTGGGAAAACCAGCTGACTATAGCAAAATCCCACATTCTATCCACCAAGGAAGGGCAGTTGATGTTGACCACTCTGCGCCTTTCCCCTGGTTGGCTCCTCCAGTGAGCATAGTTTATTAAGTAGATACTAGGCATGTGATCCAGGGGACCACTAAGCAGCTCAGTTCAACTTCAAAATTGTCACAGAATACTGTCTGGTTATGGGATTTGCAAGATGTAACACAGTATGCAAATAGAGACTGAGGGATCAAATCCTGGATTGCAGGAAGCAGTTCCTTAACAGAGCACAGCTGTAATCCTCTATGCTTACTTACCCAGACAAGATTATGCATATCATTTAGACCTATGACTTGTGGGTTACAGTCTGAATTCTTTCCTTCTGCGCCATGGAGCCAGACTGTGTATGGAAGGTTTTAAAATGAACTGATCAGATGCTATATGACCAACGGTCAGATAGCATCAGTTGTAAAACTAAAGATCAGATACATCTATCAGCCTGTCAATTTCAGAATAAAGAAGAACTGACAAAAAACTTGTAACACATTTACATGACTAGATTCGTATTTCTCACCCAAGCATCTAAACGTCTTTATTATCTTAAGAGTTCTTTCAGATGTGATCAATGATCATAATGCTAACTTTGTGATAGGGTATCTGGATAAAATATCCTCTAACCATAATTCTAAATCTAGACAATAATAATAAAAAAGATTAGAAATATTCAAAACAATTGTAATATACTAGAGAGACTTCTTACAATAAATGATGCAACAAACTATTTTTACAATTATTATCCCCAAACTTACTGACAATACTGCTCTTTTAAAACCTTTCAGGGTAAAGCACAGATCTTACTCCATTA
The DNA here is from genome assembly GCF_019279795.1 of Protopterus annectens. NCBI lineage: Eukaryota > Metazoa > Chordata > Ceratodontiformes > Protopteridae > Protopterus > Protopterus annectens. The sequence continues at coordinate 599,237,637 of NC_056750.1, read as the reverse complement.
AGCAGTTGATGATTACAATCAATAAGGCGTAGTTACAACATGAAAGACCGATCACCTACATTCTATTCCCAGTACAGAGTGGAAATGTCACCAAACAATATAAATTCATTGCTTCTTTTCAAACCAAACTAGACACTCCCGAAACTTTGTATAACTGTATTAATCTCCTTCAAACTGAAAGCAAAACAATCAGTCATCTGCTCCTAATGATCTTGATTGTAAGGTAGCAAAACTCTTTACAGACTGCTTTCAAAAAAGACCAAGTCTAATCCCATCTGTTCCTCCAATCAAAAAATAGATCTACCCATAAATTCAAACTCAAAGATGTTTTCATGAGGTAATTATACACAGATTAAAAGTACAGACTGTCCTGGTACCAGCCTCATCCCTTCAAAATGTATTGTATTCTGTTACCATTCTGCACAAAAGTATAATATACCAAAGTATTAATGCAAATTTCTGCTTTAAGTACTTGGAAAGAAGATTTCCTTATCCCCTGTACAAAACATAAAGAGACAGCTCAGCTAAAACAATGTCATACCTATAGATTTTATAAAATCCGGCACAACAATAATAGAAAGAACAGTTTACCACCAATTAGCTGACTTTTTTAGTCTCTGTCTGCATTCCAAAACAGTCTCAGCATGGTTTCAGAAATGCCTTTCTGTAAATACAGCCTATAAGAGACAGCACAAACAAAAGTTAAATAAATTACTGCACTTTTCCTAGATTTTCAAAAGCATTATATACCATCACCCATGCTTGCCTTCTGGAAAGGGTGGCTGTAATTAGCATCAAAAACAACACTATTAACTGGCATTTTAGCTGCTTTAGCAAACAAAAAGTACAAACTTAAATGAAAATCTTATTCTGGATGACTACATCTCCAAACTTAGTTTAGTGCTGTAGGGTTCTACACTTAGATCCTGTATTTATATTAGCAATATACATAGCACCCATGGTCTGTTGCAAACATGCAGACTATATTGTTTTTTTCTGAAGAGCACATTTTATTCTCCTACTTAAAACTTACGACAAGCAGGATTCTAACCGTTGGAAGCCTGGGCAGCAGATTGACATTTAGTATTAAATGATAACAACAGGAAATGCATGTTGGTTTGTACTAATCACCCAAGCTACCAACTCTCCTACCTTACAAACTAAAGCAGAAAATGATGAAAACATGAATACACAGTCAGTATCAAATATCTGGAGGTTATTAGAAAAATTGCTATCCATAAATGTGCCACTGACAAGCTCAGCAAAATTATTACCAAACACTAGGCTTATGAAAAAATCAAAGATTACCTGCTCCTACTAGAAGGTAAGAGTTAATATATATTATTATTTTTTAATTTTCTATGCTTCCACCTCATTTGTTGTTCTGTCTCCCAGTTTTAAGGAATGTAATAAGCACAGTAGGTTTGTCTAAGCTGCTGTGATGAGAACACTTCACTGCCACCTACTCAAAAATGTGTATGATACCATTCAAAAGTAAACTTTGTTTTCTCCAGATTCTCTTCTCATTAGAATTAATGCACCCAGAAAAATCTAATTTAATAAATTCAGAAGGACAGCTATTGCAATCCACAAGTGTCAGCCACTATGGCAACTCTTTACTTTGCAACTGTATTTCCACTGCTTGCATTATATAAAATATATCTTCCCAGAGACCTCAAATCCAAAGTTACATTATCTGGCTTAAAATAAAGATATGCTTTATTTTATGTTTTGCATGTTACGTAAAAATAAGCACCAGATGCCAAGATTTGAGTTTTGCCCATATGGCCTCTCTCTAGTGTGCATGAACACCATAATCCATAACTGAGTGATAACCATAATCACACCTCAGTTAACCAATAATAACCATACCTCAATTAACCAATACACTATTTGTAACACTCCTCCCTCTCCTCACATAACTTAATTGCAACTGTCCTTAATCACAGTACTCCCACCACATTACACCAACACTCCTCTGTCCCTACATCTTCATTACACCATCCAGATAATCTAACATTTAAAAAGAATACACACCACGCTCTTTCACATGCCCACACTCTATACCCTACTGTTATCAGCATACTATCTAACAGCCTACACTCACCTACAGATACATGTCCATAGCACCACACTATATTATACTATACCATCCATTCTTCACTCTCCTACCTTGCCATCTCCTCTCAACTCTACAATCACACATGCATTGCATACTTCCACTTCAAACATGTAGATGTCAGGAATACCACTAACCACTTCAGCAAACACCTTCACATACTCTCTAAACTGTCACACAAACATGCATGTATATTATCACAGCTTCTCCGTAGTGGTGATATACACCCCAGTCCTGGGCCACATACTGCACAACATACCATCATGGCTACCATTCCACCCCTTGCTCACATTAAAACTACAGACCTTCTCATTCTTAACATGAACCTTAGAAGCTTAGTTAACGAAATCACAGACTTTCATGCAGTCATTGCACAATACTCACCAGACCTTCTTATAGCAACAGGAACTTGGCTAAAACCCCATATGAGACCCAGACATACTCCCACAAGGTTATAGCATACATAGGTTAGACATGATCAGGAAGAAGGGTGGCAAGGTTGCAATCTTCTACAAAGATAACCTAAGCATAGACTACCTACCCATCAAATACCTTTATGATAACAACTTTGAAGTCCTAGTAACATGGCTCAGAATCAACCCAAAGAAAAATATTACCATAATAGCCACTTACATACCTCCCAACAATACTCCCACTGCCATTGAGGAACTCATATCTTGGACAGCCTCAACCTACACCCAATAAACCATTATCACAGGTGACTTCAACTTATACTGGAACACTGGCACTGGTAATAACCCCGCCACCTTCATAAATCTACATGTTTTCTCCCAAACAATCCAGTTTCCCACTCAAATAGATAAACATAGCAAAAGGGAATCTATCTTAGACTGGTCACTTATTAACAGTACCACCCACAACTATCTCTCTGGATGCCTTCCAAATAATTTAAGTGACCATGGACTATCTACTTAATCTGTCATCAGCTCAACCCACCCAGAACCATAGTTTACAAAGTTGCATGAAATACCAGCAGCTCTGCAATCAAATAAAAAAAACAACTCAAACTAGACAAAAAACACATTATACAGCTATGCAAAAACAAATATCAAAACAATCCCACAAAGTTCTGGCAAGCAATTAACTCACTCTTCCACCCAGGTAAAGCTACAACCCCAGAACCGACAACCAATAACCAAAGTGTGAGTATTTCCTCACAAATCAACACCTACTTTATAAACACCATCCTCTCCTTACAATTCCACCCCACTGTCTCTTCCACCTAATGTGGGAACTAACAACTCTTTTGACCTCAAACTTGTCCCAACTAACACCATAAGAACAATGCTGAAAAAACTGAAACCTTCTTCCTTAACAGCTGACCAACTCCCCAGTGAGTATGTCAAACTTTCAGTTGGGGGGGGGGGAGGCCAAGATGCCAGTCTGATAGCAGCAGAAATCCATAGCTCCACTTAGATTTTAATATCTTGAAAGGAAATATACTTTAATTTTTAGAAAAAAATCTAACTAAAAATATACTAAAAGTTAGATTAACATAGACTGTTTATTATTTTCTAAAAATTAATACATAGTCAAGAGAATTTATTAATTATTCCTGTAAAGAAGTTTTCTACTGGAGATCTCAGGATGAGCAGCTCGAAGAACCCACACCAGGGGAGTGCAGTGAAGAAAAAACTACATCTTATAGTAACAAACATCCAAGAACTGTCACTAAAAATGGACAAATTTGAAAACTAAATGGATATTATCAAACAAGAATACAGTAAACAACTGGAACTTCTAAATGGAATAGTAAAAAAAAAAACAATCTGAACAGATTCTTGACTTAGAGGAAACAGTTACTAACCTAGACACTAGAGTGACAGAAAATGAACATCAAAATGAATTTCTTCTGAAACAAAACACCAGGCTGATTGAGAAACTGGAAGACCTTGAAAGGAGGAATAACATAAGAATATATGGAATTCCTGAGAAAGAAGAGGGTGCTAAGATGATTCAATTCCTCAATAAGTGGTTTTCATCAGCACTAAACATGCCTGAATCCCTCTTTTGGAATTGAGAGGGCTCATCGGTCCCTGGCAAATCCAGCTTCATCTCTGAGTTCATCTATCCTCAGGTCTGTAATAGTTAGATTTCTTTCCTCGCAAGACAAGGACTTAGTGCTGAAATCAGCTTGGACTAATTCCCCTATCAAGATGGGTGAAAAAAGTTATTTGTTTTGACAATGACTACACCTCAACAGCCATATCCAGAAGAAAGGAGCGTGTTCCTCTAATTAAATCCTTTAAAAAAGCCAATATTAAAGTTCAAATTCTTTTTCCTGCAAGAATAAGAATCACCTTGCCAGAAGGAGTGAAGATATTTGATTCCCTACAAGAAGCAGTACACTTTATTCAAAAGAAGAAAATAAAAATGAATGGTCTGTGAAGGAAGGAGCAAACAAAACAAAGAAACTAAAGGACAAATGAATATATTCCTTCTAATTTTAAATGCTTTGTTTTATGAATCATAATATATTTGATTCTGGAAAGTCTCTGTGCTGTAAGGTAATGTGAATTATTTTTATTATTAACTTTCTCTTTTCCTTTCTATATCTACTTCTTCTAATTACATATAGTACTATGTATTTAAATAACATTCTCTCTCTCTCTCTTCTTTCTTCATATTCTTTTTTGTTACCAATGTTCCTTTTCTCGCTTTTCCCCATTATAAGTACTTTACATACTTTTAGGTTCATAGGTTCATACTAGGCTATCTGCCCTAGGGCATTTATAAGCCTAGCCAGAGTGTGTTTGGCTTTTGCCATCCATTTTAAATTAATTTTGCTATGCCCTTTTTCGAGGTTAGTATACTGTGCTTCTGTCTAACAGTGACACAGAAGTGATACCCGGGGTAAACCTACGATTCCCCCATCCACTCATCATGATTCCTCTTGAAAAGAGTCAATGAGGGAGTCTGCCTAACCTGGACTGGGATTTTATTCCAGAGTGAAGGGAGCCTCTGGGTTATGAATCTGTCCCTCCAGCATGTCCTATTTATTTCAGTGCTGAGGTTCAAGTCTCTCGAGCGCGTAGCTCGATGGGATTTGGATTTTCTGAGGTGCAGCATGTCCATTAATTCCAGGTTGGACATGACTTTATACATCAGGCACAGATCGCCTCTGAGCAGGCGGTATGCCACTGAGTAGAGCTGGAGTTTCTTTAACCGGGCAGCATATGGCATCTGTTTGAGCCCTTTGATCCTCTTGGTGAGGTACTTTTGGGGTCTTTCCAGTTGCTGCAGGTGTCTGGTAAGGTACATCCCAAAAGGGGCATTGTACTCAATTATGGGCCTGATGAGGGATGAGTAAAGAGGCACGATGACCTCCCCTGATCTAGATGTGAATCCTTTCATGGTTAGGTGGGCTATATAAAATGTTTTTCTAACCACTTTGGCCACGTGGTTGTCAAATGAGAGATTGCTATCAACTTGGGTCCCCAGGTCCCTAATTACTTCTTCTGTACTTAATGGATTACCACCTATGTGGTAATTTGTGTGCACTTTGTTTTTGCCAAAGGGGATGACTATACACTTTTTGGCATTTAGCTTGAGGCCATGGCTCTGGCACCAGTTGTCTGCTTCTATGAGGCCCTTTTGGAGGATGCTTGTGTCGGCTGGAGAGTCGATTATAGTGCCCATTTTGCAGTCATCTGCGAACTTGGTCAGCCACAGTCCTTCCGTGTTGGCCTGTATCTCCGAGAAATATATACCGAACAGGAGAGGTCCCAGGACTGAGCCTTGTGGGATGCCACTTGTAACTGGTTTGGAGTCTGACATGGCACCAGCAATTCTAACCATGTGGGTTCTGTCCTTGAGCCAGTTTGCAACCCATCTAGTGACATAGGGGTTTATATTTAAGCTGGTGAGCTTATCTATAATGCCCGAGTGGGGTATTGTATCGAAGGCTTTTGCGAGGTCCAGGTAGGCTGTGTGGACCACCTTCCCTCGTCAATGGCCTTGGTGACTGTTTCAAAGAAATCGACCAGGTTTAAGAGGCAGGATCTGCCCTTAACAAAGCCGAACTGGGTAGGATCCAGTGTTTGTAGGTCCCCAATATCTTTTTTTATGATGTCCATGATGATCCTTTCCATAGCTTTGCAGACCAAGCTAGTCAGGCTTATGGGGCCATAGTTTCCAGGATCCGTTGAGGCACCACCTTTGTGGAGAGGGACCACTGTTGCTGTACGCCACTCTTTGGGTACATATCCTGTGGTAAGGCTGAGATTGAACAGTAGTTTTATGTTTGGGTTTAGCTCTTCTTAGAGTTCATGTAGGATGCAGCCCGGGACACCATCTGGTCCCATTGATGCTATTTTTTTGCTTTGGAGAGGGCAGCTCTTACCTGAGCATCTGAGATGTCAGGGGGGCAGCACTCTGCTGGGATAGATATTTGCCCTTTTGGTGGGGAGGGGGGGGAGAAGTAGTTTTATAGCTACTCATAGCTTTAATCCCCTTTGCTAATTGCAAATTCCCTTTTAAATAACTACAAATGATGTATGTCTTCTAATTCTTCAGTAATACTTTAATTTGACTTAATACCAAAGTCCATTTTTTCTAGTGGGTCAGTGGTGGAGATAACAAGGTGTTTCTGATTAGTGTTTCTAACTAGATGTTTTCGACTTTGTTTAGATACATTTAAACATTAATACAATACATTAATGGTGTTTTATAGATAGCTAAATATATATATATATATATATATATATATATATATATACACACACACACACACACACACACACACACACACACACACACACACACACGGTTCCTTTTTTTTTCTCTCTCTGGCCTGGTTAACTGGTGGGTATATGATTGAAATGTAATAATATGATTTCTGATTTGAGGCAGCTGTCGTTACTTCTAAATAGCTGTTTTTATATGAAAGGTTTAATTTTTTTCCATGATGTTGATGTTTTATGAGGAAACTGGTGGTCTGTGTGACTGTTCTCATTGTTGAGATTCATGACATGCACTAACAAGGCAGCTTGAGTGTTTTTTTTTTTTTTTTGCTTTCTGTAAACTCCTAAAGCTTCAAGATCTGAATTTCCCACTGAAAATGCTTTTTTCTTCACTAGAGACAACTTCTCTTGTGCATGAGCCTATTTAGATATTTTTTAACAAGTTTATGAAGCTGCAGCTTGAGGAAACAACAATGATGACATGATTTGACCTTTTGAACTTGGTAAATGCTTGTACTTAAAATTCTTTTCTCTTGAAATTCTGTTATCCTTCACTAGATACTTTAAATGGTAAATAATTAGTTCTGATAAAAGTGTTTAACTCCTTTGAAAATGCCTATGTTCTCTTATAGATGCATACAATCTGCAGATTCAATGACACCATTAGTAAAGTACAGTTTTGTACCTACCATAAATGTAGATGTTCGAAGATCCACATTGCTGCAGTCCTTACACTTGGGTAGTCCGCTGTCCTCGGTCGGCCCGAATATCAAAGTATACGGCTGACGTCGGTCAGGGCGCATTTGACTGACATCAGGACGTCAGGGTACAAATGCGCATGACCGACGTCATATCCTCAGTCTTTTCTTGCCCCAGATGTCAGAAGACCCTAAAAATAAAGGTCAAAACCAAAAGACAGCAAACAACCAACCAACCACCCTTGCACTAACTATATGTACAATATATACAATATACACAAAATGTACAACCCAACCCACACAACCACCTCTAACTACAGAGGGAAGGAGGAGGGTAAATTGGACTGCAGCAATGTGGATCTTGAACATCTACATTTATGGTAGGTACAAAACTGTACTATGTTCTTCATCTCACATTGCTGCAGTCCTTACACTTGGGTAGAATCCCAAAGCAGAGGAAAGGGAGGATGGCTAACTACAAGGAAGCAGGAGTCGCCAAAATGCCCTGCAAAACAGCAGTGGCAAAACCAGCCCTGGACTTAGAGTAAAGTGGCAGGTGATAATGCCTAGAGAAAGTATGCACAGAACTCCAAGTAGCTGCCTCCAAAATATCCTTGGTTGCCACTCCCTCAAAAAGCTGTTGAAGTGGCAGTAGCCCTAGTGGAATGAGGCCTAATCCCAGCTGGAATCTCCTTGCCATGATGGGAATAACAGAAAGCAATGCAAAACCCAATCCACTTAGAAATAGTTTGTTTTGACACAGGCTTGCCCTGAGAACTCAAAGCAAAAGAAACAAACAACTGCTGAGACTGCCTGAACCCTTTAGTTCTGTCCAAATAATAACGCAACTGCCTGTGAACATCTAAAGTGTGCAAAATCTTTTCCCCTTTATTTTGGGGATTTGCATAAAAAGTAGGCAAATGAATAGTTTGGTTTAAAGCCACACTAGAAACCACCTTAGGCATAAAGGAAGGATTAGTACGTAATGATACCCTATCCTTATGGAAAATCAAGAAAGGCTCAACCGCCATAAGGGCCTGTAATTCAGAAACCCTTCTTGCAGAGGTAATGGCCAACAAAAAAGCAGTCTTCCATGATAAATATTTCAACTCAGCAGTAGCTGCAGGCTCAAAAGGTTGTAGAGTGAGTTTCTACAACACAAAATTGAGATCCCAAGCAGGAGTAGGAGCTCTTCATGGGGGTCTTATATTCTTTGCCCCTCTAAGAAATTGCTTGAACAAAGGATGAGAAAACAATGGAGGGTCGCAATCATAGTGAGCAGAAATTGCTGCAGCATGAACTTTAATAGAAGAGAAAGACAAACCTTTGTCTAGTAACTCAGTAAGATATTGAAGAGCCACACACAAATTAGGCTCAGAAACATCAAAATCTTTTGCTGCACTCCAAAAGAAAAATCTCTTCCATTTGTCTGTGTACACTTTCCTTGTACTAGGCCTTCTAGCTTCCAGAATAACATTCAAAACTTGCTGAGGAAGTGGAGGCCCACTATGGTTCAAAACAGAATATGCCAGGCTGTTAGGTGCAGAGTGAAGCTTGACATTTAGCAAATGGCTGTCCTCCTGCGACAACAGTTGTGGAATCGAAGGCAAAGGCCATGGAGGCTTCCGTACCAGACTTCTCAGTAATGGGTACCAGTGCTGTCGAGGCCAATCCGGAGCTATTAAAATCATCCGTGGCTTGTCCTGTCTGACCTTTAGAAGTACCTTTAGGAGGAGAGGCAGAGGTGGAAAGGCATACACATGGAGATTGCTCCAATTGAAAGAAAGAGCATCCACTCTCCAAGCTGTGGGATGAAACCTTTTTGTGCAAAACTTTGGCAGCTGGTGGTTTAGTGGAGAAGCGAACAGATCTATGTCTGGAGTTCCCCATGACACTGTCAATTTCTGAAATACATGAGGATCCAATTTCCACTCGTGGGGATCCATAATTTGTCTGCTCAACACATCTGCTAAGGAGTTCTGTGCTCCTGGCAGAAACCTTGCCTGAAGATTGAGCTGTAAACTGAGAGCAGTCTCCCACAAAATCATTGCTTGCCTGCATAGAGGATAAGAATGCGTTCCCCCTTGCTTGTTGATGTACCACATGACAGTTGTGTTGTCTGTTAGAATCAACACCTGCCCTGGAAGAAGTAATTCCTTGAAAGCTATTAATGCAAACTGGACTGCTAACATCTCCTTCATGTTGATATGTAGATGTTGTAGTCTGACAGGCCACTTGTTTTGTATCCACTTTCCATGTAGATGAGCTCTCCAAGCTGTGTCTGAGGCATCTGTCGTTAAAATCTGACTCGCCTCTGGCCGGGTCACAGAGAGTCCCTTGTTTAGGTGACATTCCTGAGCCCACCACAAAAATTCCTTTTGAATGCAAGGTATTATTTGAATGACAGTGTCCAGATCCTGGCAGTGCTGTGTCCATACATTTTGAGATACCATTGTAGCTTCCTCATATGCAGTTTGGCATTGGGAAGCACCAGAATACAAGATGCCATGAACCCTAAGGCTTGAAGGACTGTCCTTGCAGTCAGCCCAGACTGATGAGATAGTTGATGGAAGTAAAGGGATAGACTCTTTTGTTTGTCCGGGGTTAAAAAGGCCATCTGGGATGCTGTATTCAGTCTCACACCCAGAAAGCACATGTCTTGAGAGGGTACTAGACTGGACTTTATTTCATTCACAGAATACCCTAGGCATCTTAGCACTGCTATCACATATTCCAAATGATGAAGAAGCTCTTCCCTTCCTTGAGCCAGAATTAGGCAGTCGTCCAAATAAGGATAGATCTGTATTCCTTTTAGTCTGAAGAAAGCTATCACTGGAGCCAGAACTTTCGTGAACACTCTGGGCGCAGTAGATAAGCCAAAGGGCAATGCAGAGAACTGATAGTGAGAAGCCCCAGCTCGAAAACGCAGATACTTTCTGCAACTTAGTCTGATAGGAACATGAAGGTAAGCCTCCTTGAGATCCAAAGTTACCATCCAATGATCTTTGCCTAGCAGAGGTAAAAGCTGCTGCAACGTCAACATTTTGAACTTGGGAATGTCCAGATAAGTGTTGAGGATAGATAAATCCAAAATTGGTCTCCACGTGTTCCCCTTCTTTGGTACTAGGAACAGGCGAGAATAAAATCCTAGGCCCACTTCTGGCAGAGGGACCGGCTGTATGGCCCCTAGTTGGAGCAACAGAGAAACCTGTTTGTGAGCCTCTATTCTTTGTTGAGGAGGAACGTCTGGCATGCCTTTGAAAGGAGGCAAGGTATGGAAATAAAACCTGTAGCCGTGGTGTATGATATCCAATACCCATCTGTCCTGGGTAATTAAACTCCAATTTTCTTTGAAAAGTGCCAACCTTCCTCCCAAAGGTGCTGCCAGACGAGCAGGCTCTGGCAGCTGAAAAGGTAGGTCATTGGGTCTGCTTACGAAAGGACTGACCCCTGCCCTCACCCGAAGCCTGTGCAGGAGAACTCCCTGTTCTAGGCCTGAAAGAGCCCTGAGCTCTGCCCTTACCACATCTAGATCTACCTCTAGACTGGGAATCATAAGAAGGATACGTCCACCCTTTAGTAGGCCAATTTCTACTAAACTTAGGAGGCTGGACCTGCAAAAAATCTTAAACAGTCTGCATAGACTTAGCCTTGTCTTCCATTTTCTTTAAAACTGTCTCAACAGGAGGACCAAACAACACGTCAGATTGTAAAGGAGCATCTAAAATCCTTGTTTTAATATGTTCAGACAAATGCTGATCCCTCAGCCAGGCGTGCCTGCGAAGAACTGACCCAGTGGCAGCCACCCTAGACGAGGCCTGTACAGCATCAAAACCACATTGCAAAGAATGCTTACCCACCTGTTCAGAAACATGCACTAAATCTTGCAACTCTTTACAATCAATACCTACTGCCAGAGCATCAACCTTAGACTTCAATTGAGAAAGGAGATAGTTTTGGTATTTCAACATGTGAAACTGGCAATTCAGAGCCCTCATAGCAAGAGTGGAAGAAGTATAGACTTTCTTTCCCCATCTATCCAAGGCCCTAGCCTCCTTGTCTGCAGGAACCGGATTTTTAACAGAAGCCTTAACACCTTTAGGCCCCTGGCTAACAGTTTCTGGGTCTGCCCTAGGACTCTTATGAGCTTCAGGCACCCTGTAATACCTATCCGCTTAACAGGAGCAGGAGGCAAAGAATCAGGATTAAGAGAAGCCTCTGTAAAACATCTTCCACTACATCCAAAACAGGAGGTATAGCCAAAGGCCTATGCTGGGGTAAAAACAGAAATTCCCTAAGCCTTTTCCCGGAATCAGAGAAGTCCTGACCTTCCCACTTAAAATGCTCCCTCATGGAATGAAGAGTTTCTGAAAAGAAAAATCCTCAGGAGGAGTAGCAGAAGGAGTAGAATCATCCACATCAGAATCAGAATAAGGAGAGTACTCCTGCAAGTCTTCAGCCAAGACACTGAAACATCTGAAGCCTGCTCAAAACCCCCCAGCTCAGGCTCCACCCTAGGTCTCTTATCAGGAGGGGGCATAGAACCCCTAATCAAAGTAATCAAATCTTCTGCCATTTTAAGCATATGCTTCTTGGGCACAGTACCTGAAGAGCTAGGGGTAACACCAACTGAAGCTAAACCTGGCCTGCCCCTGGGAGAAGCCTTTGAAACAGAAGGAGAGGGCCTAGACACCTTAGGAAGGGAGGGGAGTATAGCAACCTGAGAAGCCTCCGCAGACTGACTTGACACCTGAGAGGCCACATCTTGCAATAATAAGGTCTCACCCTGGGAACACAAAGAAACCTCCGGTGGAGCCACCGCTCCACCGACACCTCTAAAGAACCGGCGTCCGGTACAGACGGTTCTTCTAGCCTAGGCTTAACTGCCTTGTCCTTGCGCTTCTTCGAAGAAGCGGGCGCCGGAGCATCCGACGGCATTTTATAGTTGCACCGCTTCCCAAAGACTAACCTTGCACAATCCAACCTTCTCTTTATAGTGCGTTTGTTAAATCTAGCACAAGAGCGACAGCCAACAACATCGTGCTCAGGCCCTAAGCAAGGAATACACAAAGTATGATAATCTCTATGCGGTATCTGTTTCCCACAAGAAATGCAATTATTGACTTTTTCTGACATCCGGTAAATGACTGAGGCAAGAAAAAACTAAAATATTCCCCAACGGGGTACTTAGCCAACTTTGAACTCGGTCTGAAACTTCTAAATCGAAAAATCTCAGAACGCCAACCGGCACTTGCAATGCTGCTTCTGCATCGGACCATGCGGCAAAAAAGACTGAGGATATGACATCGGTCAAGCGCATTTGTACCCTGACGTCCTGATGTCAGTCAAATGCGCCCTGACCGACGTCAGCCGTATACTTTGATATTCGGGCCGACCGAGGACAGCGGACTACCCAAGTGTAAGGACTGCAGCAATGTGAGATGAAGAACATCTAAATGACATCAAGTGAACTAGGAGCTGCATTAGAAAACTCATTATGCATATTAACATCAGACTTATATTATATAACTAAACCTTTAGTAACTAAACAGAAGGTTGTGAGGCCCCTTTTCTCTCTCTCTCACCCCCCTTCCTGATGAAAGATGTCAACATAGATATTGTTAATACATATGAGTAATATGTGTATAATTGCAAAATATAATAGTTATGTTGTAATAAGTGTTATATATATATTCACCAGATCCTTACATGATAAATGTTAGATATATGACTGACAAAATGGTTAAATTATCTGATGTTTCTTGAAAAGTCTTGGAAATAATGACAATCTTCTTAACCTTTATCTTCTAATGTTTATATATACTTTGATCTGATGTGTATTTCTGGCATATCTACGTATTAGAGGTGCTATTATCATATGTGACATATTCATATAGCTTCAGATATATTGGACACTCTCATTCTAATGTATATTTCATGGATTCAGATTTCTTTAGTTGCTTTCATAATGCTTTTCTTTTTTTTATTTTTATACTATATTTGAAGCAGAGATGGATAATTTGTGTTGTTTGGTATTGGAGAGGTGGTGGATGGATGGTTTAGTTGAGTTTTTAACTAAACCAGAAACTTTATGTTTCATGTATGTGGAAATAGCTTGGGGTTTTTGAAAGTAGTGCTTAATATATGTTATGCATCCATGATAAGTAAGTTTTCAGTAGATTTCAAGTCAACACGAAAGAAAGGTCAATGGCTTATAAATGTTTATCATTAAATATTAATGGTTTGAGCAATAATGTCAAAAGAGCTGGTTTGCTTAAATATATCAAAATGCATAAAGCCCAGATAATCTTTTTACAGGAAACCCATCTATTAAAAAAATCTACTCATTCAATGGCTATACCGTTCTAGCTGATTCATGTTTTAAGACCAAGAGAAGGGGCACTCTTATTCTATGGAAAAATACTTATACTATGCCAGGAATTATATAAACAATTTCAGATCAAGATGGGATGCTAAACATGGTTATATTGGAAATCAATAGGAAGTATTATACTTTGATTAATACATATTGGATACCAGAACTGAGTACTAAATATGTTGACAAATATCTGGACCTGATTACTTTAAATGCAAAAGGGGAAATTATAGCAACACGTGATTTTAACTGCCTATTATCAGGCAATGATACTTCTAAAAATGGTAAAATAAAACTAACATCTCAAGCCAAGAAGTTAAATGACTTTACAAAGCAGATGAACCTTAAAGATATACATGGTGTAAGAAAACATTATTCCTTATTCTATAGTCACTATTCATATTGGTTTGGTACATAAACAAACACTGATAAGGTCTTTGTATCAAATAATATATACTCTAAAATAAGTGAGGTAGCTATAATGACTTGTCCACTTTCAGACCATAATGCTATAAAGTTTACATTAACTACATGTACAGATGATTTAAGATTTCTACAGATACTTCCTGCTTAAATAACTAAGTTAAATGACTTTAGGAAATGGATAATGAAAGAAATAGACATGTTTACAGAAACAAATAATAATGGTGAAGTGACTGATACTATACTATGGGACACCTTTAAATTTTATATATATGGTAGAATAAAATCTTGGTACCTTAAAAAGGAGAGATTGGAACAAAGAACTTTTAGACTTACAAAAAAAATAGACAAGATAAAAATAGACGCAAAACCAAATCAAGTGGCACATAATGAAAAGACTAAGTTAAATAAAAAATACTTAGAAGTTCCGAATCATAAGGTAGCTATAAACCGGGAAAAATTGAAATTGCAATCTTATGTTGTAAATCCCAAATATCTACATAAAATAGCAATAAGATCCAAACCATTAAACAAACAAAATCTTATTAATGAGATTAAATATAAAAGTGATGGTTCAACTAAGAGTACATCTAACTTAATGGGCATATTAGAATCGTTCAAAAACTACTATAAAGATATAAATAATAACACACCACTTTTGGAGACAGATAATGTACTTTTATTCAAGAAAATATAACTACTAAGGTGTCAATGCAACAAAATAACATATGAAATAAACAAATAACGCCAACAGAAGTGAAAGAGCAAATAAAAAATTTAAAATACAATAAAGCTCTAGGACTGGATGGGATAATTCCTGAACTATATAAGAATTTTTCCTGAATATATAATAAAGAAAATGATAAGTGCCTTTACTATGGTTAAGCAAAAATATATAACACCCCCATTGTGGAAATACTCAATTATCTCTCCCATATTAAAATGAGGTAAGGACCCCAAATCTTGTGATTCATATAGGCCAATTTCATTACTGAACATTGATTATAAAATTTTCATAACAATATTAGCTAATAGGATAAAGAAAATATTACATAATCTAATACATAATGATCAGACAGGGTTCATTCTTCATAGAAAAGTGCAAGATAACATTATTAAATTACAATCATTAATAGACATAGCATGCAAATACAAAACAATTATCAGCCTAGACATAGAAAAGGCTTTTGATTTAATTAGTTGGTCTTACCTACAAAACATTCTGATTGGTTTTGAATTCTCCCCAGATTTTGTCAACTTATTAATGAAAATTTATAGTGAGGCACAAGCTTATGTGAAAATTGGATCATGTCTATTCTCACCACTATAAATCTTCAAGGGAACTAGACAAGGTTGTCCTTTGTCACCATTATTGTTTGCTCTTTCAATGGAACCTTTTGCTACATATATCAGAAACAAGCAAAATATAAAAGGCTTTCAAATTAATAAGAACTATTGTCCTAAGATACAATTATTTGCTGATGATATGTTGTTAACGTTTGGTGATATTGATGGTTTTTTGCATGATGTTATAAATACCTTAAGCAAGTATGAAAGAATTTTAGGGCTTAAATTTAATCATAATAAATCCAAAACATTACTAATTAAAAAAAAAACTTAAGAGAGAATAGCCTGTTTAATTGGGAGAATGATGTATTAGAATATTTGGGTGTCAGTATAAAGAGTACATGGAAAGAGTCTATTAAACTAAACTACAATAATTTAATAACCACCATTAGTGAACTAATCAAAAGATGAATAAAATGTTCTTCACAATGGAGGATAGGCTCTCTTTAATTAAAATGATAATTTTACATAAAATGTTGTTTTATATACAGTCATCGATACTACCCCCTCCCAAAAACTTATTTAAAAAATTAGATTCCATGCTACTTAAATTTTTATGGTTCCCCTTAAAACCTAGGATTGCATATAAATGGCACATTAGAGCTTGTAACAGTAATGGGATAGCATTCCCTAGCTTAGAACTTTATTCCAAATCAGTTATAATTAATGTAATATTACACTGGATCACACCTACCTGTATGTCTGAAAAACAATACATGAGATTCATATAACGGATGTCAGAAGTATAGAAAATCAGTTTAATGAACAATATGGAATAAGTAGAGTTCATTCACTTTTACATTAATTTTGTTTATTTAATAAGAAGTTTGATCATTTTTCTTATGGTATTAATCAAATATTTAATAACTTTAAAAATATAACTGATTGTAATTACATTAAACGATTTCTATTTCTTATATTCCCTATAGCATAATCCCCTGATTGCCTAGATTCTTTAAACATCAATTCTATGCAAAAATTAAAGGACATAAATTGATATTCTGGCATCAGTTTATTGAAAATAAGAGTATTATACCACTGAACTCTCTTTTATGTAGTTTTGATAATAGTCAAGACAGTTGGTTGTTTATACACTCATTATGGCAGTTTATAAAAAAACAAACGAGAGTATCAATCAACCTAGAGACTGAATCTATACCTAGTTTGACTCAGCTTTTTATTAGGTGTCTTGAAATGACAGATAATCAAATATTAAGTATCTCACCTATCTATAAGATACTAAGAGAAGACACTCTAAAGTTTGATTCAGATTTTTGGAATTACTATGTAAAGATTAATGGAGAACAAATATGTGATGAATCCAAAAAATTGTTATTGGATTCTACGTATGGTACCTCTTCTTCATTATATTGGAGACTATATACATGTAAATTTATGAATAGGAGTTTCTATACTCCACATAAAATAAATCTTATACATTGAAAGTTAATGTTGGAAATGTAATGAATTACTAAAGGCCAACTGGGTTCACATGTTTATTGAATGTAGAAATGTTGTTCAATACTGGAAATACTTCAGATATTTTGTAAATGCTTTATGGTCTGATAACTGTCATATTTCTAACTCAATAATCATATTCAATGTTTCTATACCTAATGTAATGCCTAAATCTCAGATTCAATTACTCTGGTCAGTTCTTGCAATTGCCAGAAAAGTTATTACTTTGAACTGGAAAAGTAAACAAGTTTTGATATTTAAAGATTTTATTAATTTAGCAAAAGTTATTTGTAAAAAAGAATGGCAAACCATTCGTTATAGAACTCATAACATTACTTATAAAAAAAAGCATGACAAAAATTGGAAAACCTTTTGAACAAATACTGATAACTTCTCATGGATAAAATGATTGTTTATCATAGATTAATGTAAATACTGTAAATAGTTTTGTTATTGTTTTATTGTATTTGTTATATGTACATTTGTGTATGTTTATAATAAAAATAAAATAAAAATGTTTTTTGAAAAAAAAAACTTTCAGTTGATGTCATAGCTCTGCCTATCTCCATTCTGGTAAAAAGGTCTATAGCAGAACAATATATCCCAAAATTATAGAAAATTTCTTATATCACACCTCTACATAAAGGAGGAACATCAACAGAATTAAACAGTTACAGACCCATAGCCATCCTTTCCCCTTGTGTCAAAATTCTGGAAAAATGTATCCAAACTCACATACTACAATACCTGTTATCTCACAACCTTATCTCTTCCTCCCAACATAGTTTCAGACCGAAACGCAGCACCACCACAGCCCTAATTAATTTCTCTAACACCATCAACCAACTGAGAAATTCAAACCAGCAAGTAGCATCAATCTTCCTAGACATGTCAAGAACATTCAACACTGTCTCCCATCAGAAACTCCTTAGTACTCTTGCCTCACTAAACCTATCAAAGACTTCCCTCTCCTGATTCCTAAGGTATCTTTCTGACAGACAACAAGCAGTATGATGGAAATCTAAACTCTCGCCACTTCTGCCTGTCTTGGTCGGAATCTCCCAAGGGTCCATACTAGGACCCCTTCTTTTCACCATCTTCTCCAATAATCTAGCCTCATCCACAACACACTAAAATAGTTCAGTATGCGATCAATTCAACTTTAATCTGCTCAGCAGATCTCCAAATAGTAGACCAACAAGCTTTTAATGATATAGAAACATATGTAAGTAAATCACAACTAATCCTCAACCCCAAAAAGACATAGTTAATGCTATTTACCAGTATCAAACATTCACTGACCACACCTCTTTTCACCATTCTCTCAGCAAACAATACAGTCATCCAACCAGTTGAGCATAAAAAACTCCTTGGCATGTCAATCGACAACAGACTCAGATTTGACCAACACACAGCCATCACAATTAAGAAAGTTCACATCAAACTTGGCTCACTCTACAGAAGCAAGCCATTCTCCCAGACAACACCAGACTAGCCATATCCAGAACATTCCTTCTCTGTACACTCCTATATGCTTTCCCCCTCTTTACCAACTTAAAAAATTAAATGAAAACTCCACCCAAGCTAGAACTTCCAATGAGTGACCTCCCAAACCTCCTGTAACAGAGGCACATGGGATATATGCAAATGAACCCATGAACATCAAGTATTTCAGCTATATGGCAATTCTGACTGCCCATGACTTTTACGTTTGAAGTCGTTTTAATCGACAATTTCAGGCCAATAAAGCCAAACCCCACTAGCTGTGGATATGCATATTTTGGCCTTGTTATGACCTCGTCAGCACAGCACAAGCAGAGTGTTTGACTAAGCATAAGAAACACAGGGCTGTTATACCCAGCTGATGTCCATTTAGTTTTTACTGATTGGTTTTTCAGTGTGACCTTCTCACACTTTGTTTTAATTTGTTACTTGGGATATTTTGCAGTCACCCTAATGATAATGGATCACAAGGAAATGTATCACAAGGAAAAAGCAAGTGATGCAAAGAAATATTGGTGATCCAAATATAAAGCCACCTGGAGATGAAGAGGAAAAGCAATCATACAGACAGCAGCCACAGGTGAGAAACTAACCATTTCCATGGGAAATAGTCATGCACATGAACTCACTGCCTTCAAGGCTGCAACCACATGACAGACAAGCAAGTCTTGCAATGACATGCTCTGCAAGGAAGTGCAGGATACACTAACAGAAATGCCTGAACATTGTCACCACAAAAGGTAGTGGCCCAGCAAGTGGACAGTGGTATGTAGCCATAGCCAGATATGAGGCACTGATTTCCTTCCCTAACATTTCCCATTGCATGAAAGTACCTTTTCTACACAGGGTGACCATAACAGACGGCAATATAATGGACATCCTACTGACAAACATGAATAACATCAAGAACATGCAGTGATCACATATCCTGCCAGTGGAGTGCATACTCCCAATGCCTAGCAAAGTGTGTTGCCAATTATATTCGATAATGGACAAGTAGGTATGGGGGTCAGTGCCAGGGTGTTCCTATTCACTGTAGAGTTAATGTCACATAAATGTCTGAAGAGGTATAACTTCCTAGTCACAACACGGCACCAAATGGCTAGTAAAAAAAGGTTTCACTTAGTCCGCTGTAAGACATGTTCAGAGTGCTACAATTCCAGTGTAAGGAAAGCCTTTCCTTTAAGTCCAGTCATCACAGGTACACCTTTCATTCGGCCAGATAACCTGGTGCCAGATACAGTGACAGAGACTAGCTAGAAAATATGAGAAGGACTGAAGCTTTGCATTGCATTACAAACAGTACATGATACTGAGTCATTCCCCTGCCTCAGACATCACAAATGCATTCTCTCAACTTCATCAAGAATAAATACCTGGGAATTCTGCAGTATTCTTTCATGTGTCTGTCATGCTGTTTCAAAGCTCATATGGTACCTTTTTTATTACATGTAAGAAAGTTGAAATTCCACAAAAAAGAAGTTTTATACCTACTTGTTTATTATTTATGTATCTGTAGTAGCTTCTGTCTGGAACTCAATTAAAATGCAAAAATTCTTTGCCATTTACTTACACATGTACATACATGTACACATTGATTAAATACATTCTGATTGAAAGCTGCAAGTTTGATAAAGTATATGTTGACAACAATTCATGTCTAAACACACATATACACACACACACACATACACACTTGGCTGCAGATGATCTGGTCACAGCAGAAATTCATCTTGTGTCATGATTAGTGGTCACTTTCACTGGTGATTGTATTGGTTGAACTATATTTATATTTATGTATTTCAGTCAAACTGCATTAGTTTGACAGTAATATCATTTCTGGAGTTATCCCTTTTCTTCGCAGTTGTGCTTCTGTGGAGTTAGTATATTTCATTTCTGGGGTTGTGGGGGCAGAATCCTCATGTATGTGAGTTTGGGGGGGCCTAAGCCCTCTACCTAAAAATCAGAGTTTCTGGTTCTTTTAGGTGATTGGAAATGAAACATATTTGTTTCAATTTCGATCATCATATTTAGCTGTTTTTGTGTTTCGATATAAGACATCACTGATGAAGTTTCACAATACGTTTTATATATGTATATGTATGTGTGTGTGTGTGTGTACATATATATATATATATATATATATGGATCTACCTTACTAGATCGACATGTGAAAACAGCGAAAACGACTTCACCGATGCCAGAAGATCGACAAAACAGCGAAAACTACTTCACCGACGCCAGAAGATCGACAAGGCAGAAGACCGACGGAGGAAGACACCGACGCTGAGAACACTGCGATGGGGAAAGGATGTGTAAGTATGCGGTAGTGACGGACGTTAGGGTGCGAGTAAGGTAAGTGTGCGATGTTGATGGTGTGTAGGGGTGGGATAAGTGATTTAGGGTTAGGGCGCGGGTTGGGTAAGGGTGCGAGTAAGGTAAGTGTGCGATGTTGGCGGTCTGTAGGGGTGGGGGTGGGATAAGTGAGTTAGGGTTAGAGGCGGGTTAGGTAAGGGTGTGAGTAAGGTAAGTGCGATGTTGGTGGTCTGTAGGGTGGGATAAGTGAGTTAGGGTTAGGGCGCAGGTTAGGTGAGTGTGCGATAGTGACGGACCTTAGGGTAAGGGTTTGGGTTAGGGTTGTAGATAGTTGTGTATGTATGGGTTAGTGTTGGTTTGTAAGGATTTTGGTGTGCTTGTGTTGTGTGTGTGGGTTTTGGATAGGGGATTTGTTTTGTTTGTTGGTATGATGTGTCGGGTGTATGCGGTGTTGTGTTTGTGCACTGTCGATCTTCTGGCATCGAAGTCATTTTCGATCTTCTGGCGTCGGTGAAGTCGTTTTCACTGTTTTAACTTGTCGATCTAGTAAGGTAGATCCATATATATATATATATATATATATATATATATATATATATATATATATACGGGTCTACTTCATAGGATTGAAATGTCAGAACATCAAACCTCTGATCATCGAAGACCAGAGGAATGAAGTTACAAAATATCAAACCTATGAAAAAAAAAAATTAAAATGCGAAAACCTCTAATTTCATGTTTTTGCAGGTGGGCAAGCCCCCTGCACCCCCCACACCCCCTTCTACATAAATATACCAACTCCAAGATTGCACTACAGTGAAGAGAATGGTAAAGTTCCCGTTCCGCATTGTACGGCAATCTCCATTCATAAGATTCGATATTTCAGAACTTTGATCCTCTGGTCTGAGATGATCAGAAGTTCAATGTTACAGACTTTCAATCATATGAAGGGGATATATATATATATATATATATATATATATATATATATATATATATATATATATATGTATATACATACACGTGTGTGTGTTCTTAAAAAATGAAACCCCCAAATATCAAGCGACAAAAAATAATCAAAAAAGTAATGTTGACATGTCATGTCATGTCGCGAGACATAACCTCTAAGTATGTCACTTTAAAACAGTTCCCCCCTGTGCCTCCTCACACCCTATACTAATTATATATTCTGACTTAGGGATAATACCATACCAGGGAAGGAGCATATTCCCCA
The DNA here is from genome assembly GCF_019279795.1 of Protopterus annectens. Classification (NCBI taxonomy): domain Eukaryota; kingdom Metazoa; phylum Chordata; order Ceratodontiformes; family Protopteridae; genus Protopterus; species Protopterus annectens. The sequence continues at coordinate 599,215,460 of NC_056750.1, read as the reverse complement.
ACTCCAGGGATGGTGCAGTCTCTCACTAACTATATATGTGTGTGTGGGAAATATAACACACACACACACACACATATACATAGGCTAATTTCATACTTTTACAAAATACACACATCCTGGAGGAAAGGTGATAAAAAAGAGGAATTATTACATAAACCTTAGATAACTAATTCTCATACAATGGACTCATAATATCAGGATAAGCTGAATATAATAAAAGAAAACTTATATAGGAGCAAAAGGCATAATATGACTAAAAGATCAGAATAAACAGAAACATAAGTGCTGTTTTGTCCCCCTTCTGATCCTTGGTTCTCAGGTCCACCTACTGCTGTTGCTGCCCTTCAGTCTGATTTAGGGGTGACCGCAGAGTGCTGACTCCCAGGACCATCACAGTGGGAGCTGGGATTTCTGTTATAATTCTGTACCGGTTCCTCCCACCTGGACTACAGGTGGCTTTCAGAACTGATTTCTCCATGCTTGCACCTCATCTCACATGTTCCCGTGACCTTGTGATCCAGGTAAATGATAATACAAACATTATGACTGAGTGATCCTTAACGCCTGCTACCTATAGCCAGCCATAAGTTGCTGATTTCCACTACTTAGTGCCGATTCACTGTTGCCCATGACAGTGGCATTACAGATGGTACCTCTACCTTTGTGCGTCTGGGTCAGACAGAAAAAAGTATTAATTTTCAGAAAGGTTGAGGAATGAAGCTCTGATCAGAGACACTAGAGCAAATACAGTGATAAAGCCCAATAATGCACAAGACTGACAAAAGGAAACTAAAAACAAGAAGAACATGAAACCAAACACCCAGATGTAGTATGCAAAGAATGTAGTTAGATTGAAAAGGGCATTAGTTTTTATCTAATTAAAGTCTTTGGTTTCTCTATTACTTATTTTAAAGTCACAACTTACATTTTAGATACTTCCATTTTGTATTTTTTTCACACAGAAAGTCATTGCAAGACATTTTCAAGATTTTATGAACTGTCAGCAGTTTGTGGAAGCTTAGTACTTCAGCACTGGCAAGGTGGACAGCTGATCTGTTTACCTTTCCGTTCTTGATTCCATGCTCAGGAATGCTGTGGTGAATTGCCAGAAACAGAACCAGGGCACATTTAAGTCAATGGAGTTGAAATAGAACTGCATTTTTATACAATAATAATTACTAGACAGCATGCCAAAGTGTGAGGTTCTAATAGCTGAACAGTGAAATGGAAATTATCAGCTGTCAAACTTGCTGAGGACAGACAGTAATTCATGTTATATGAAGTGCCAATAACATCTTAAAACAAAAGCAAATATAATTTAGTTTTTCATATAAGTTGGTTAAACATATACAGAATAGTACAGGCATGTGCTATTCTAATACAATGCTTCACACATGATGTGAAGTGCTTCATGGCAATGTCAGCTACCAGACAAGCAAGGTCAAACCAAAACTTAAGAGCTAAAATAAATATTTCTGTCAACTGAATCAATCAGTGCAGTTTTATAAATGTACAGCTACAGTGAAGTATAATAAAGGGCAGTACCATGGCCTCACCCCCTTGGTTTAATATAGCTGAGGCAGACATTAGTCTTGGTTCTAGTAGAATAACTCTTGGCTTAACTACCTGTGATATAATCACACTGAAGAGCATTTCACCGAGGATTCACCGAAGCCATAAACCACTGAGCAGATTTTTTTAAGTCCATCTCGTGGATCATTCACTAAGACTTTGTGTACCATTCCTTTTTCTCACAGTACTTCTTTCAGTGAGCTACATACCTATGTCTGGCAATGTCCCTCTTTTTATACCCAGAGGCAAAAATCCCCTGCAAATAAATCTGTCCAGTTAACTATCAGCATAATGCCAATACAGTTTGTGTGGGGGCTCAGATTGGACTAAGTCCACTTCTGTAAATTGTTATTACCACATGATCCAAAGAAAATCATCTCAACTTCACATTATATATAATGTTTGTCATGTTCATAAGTAAGTACTATGCTAACTGTCCTTGTGGGCCATTTTAATCCTAAACAATATCCCTTCAAAAGGTGGGAATAAAATCCTGTACCCCATGTCTGTGAGTTTACCATCTTAACCATTATACCACCCCAGAAACCCCTTGGTTGTGATGCACAAATTCCATGTTTGTATTTAACACATGCAATCTATCCAGGTGTAAGCAATATGCAAATATTATACATTGTATCTTTCTATCAGGACTTTACCTGGAAATATATTTCTGAATTCAAAGCTCTAAACTTCATATTTTTGTTTCAGACCGATATACTGCACAGAAGCCAAATACTGTGTTTGAATACTGTTTTTGAAGCTAATATACTTTTGTCCTGTTATACTGTTACTTACATGTAATTTCAAACATTATTTAAACTAATGTATCTTTGTCATTTTCTACTGCTATTATATATGTAATTTCATTGTGATTACTGTTGTATATGTAATAGTTTTTCTCCCCAGGCCTCCATTGAAATGAAAATTGTTATGTTTGCCCAGTCATACTTTCCCTGTAAAAAAATGCAAAATAAAATAAAATTTTCACAAGCCTTCGGTGGACTACGGTCACCCTACCTCTGCCACAATGATGCATTAATTTTCTTGACTTCTTACATGGGAATGGAATATGTAATTATGTCATATAATGCAGTCTACCAATATTTATCTTGTTTACTGTCGCTTCTGTCAGACAGCTATACACTTATCTCAATTATTTGCTCTACTGGGAGTAATTTAGGCACTGAAACTAGCCCCAAACTGTCATCCTTACAAACAAAAAATGTTATTTTCAGAAACTTCTTTTTTTAATTAATCATTTGTACTGAATTTGCAATAAACATATTAACAAGCATCAACAGAAATAAAAGCAGTAATGCAAGAAAAATTTATATAGCTGCATTCTAATATATGCACTTTGCATGAGGATTGGGATACAAGACACAAAGTAGCATGTCTTTAATGTTCTATAACATAAAAATAGAACCATACATGCTTAAACATCACTAACATGAGTTATGCCAATCTAAATCAGTCTTCTCCAATGCTAATATTTTTTTTCTTTAAAGCAACATGCAAAATATATATGTTATCTCTGCATTTATAAAAGCATGCACTGTTGTGTAAGTGTTCAGAGCTTCTCTCTTTGGGTTCCTTTGCAAATGAGTTCTGTCCAGTAGGTTTAACTCAATTAACAAGCCATAACTAAATAAAGTAAATAAATAATGCATACACTGAATAGATGCTAATTCCTTTAACATTACATTTTAGAAGACAGAGAGGCTGTGGAATCTATTCTCAGTGCAGACAGGTGGTTCATATCGCTGTGCTTTCAATAAACTGTCACTGTGCATTACAACTCATTTGTTCCTATCTGGGGAGCATTATCAGCCCGTTTGTCCCCTTGGAAGGTAAGAATCAAGAGTTAGGGACTGGACCAGATACTGGTACAATGGCAGACCCCTCCCCATCACAATTACTCTCTAGCAGCAAGATGATAGCTGAACTTCTGAAGTGTCATCCTACAGCTGAGGTTACAGAGCTCTCAGAGAGCTAGAGCTGCTTCAGGTGGATGTTAAAAACCCTGCAGTACTCATTCAGTGAAGAGTGGTACAACTCCCCTGATGTCCTAGCCTTATTTCTCCCATTCACAGTAATTATCACCTCAGGCCATGACTAAAAAAATACAGACTTGATTAAGTGCACTTACCTGTCTACCAAATAGGTACAGAAGTAACAACATTAAGTTTTAGTATGTGGTTATACATTGTGGTGAGCGATGACATTTGATGGTTGTTTGCTTGCTAGCTAAGGAAAGCAGCTTAGAGCTGGTTGGAATAGGTGTTGTCAGGGCTTCTGGCTGGACAATGAGTTATTTTTTTGAGGATGGCAGAAACTGAGCTTTGAGGGGGATATAGTTTCACTTTGCTGTGTTTGGATTAGAGTACTTATGTGTGTGTAGACGAAAATATGTTGCCCTAATGTGATGCAGGCTACAGCTTCAAGGTAGGATATACTTACTTGGGAATCAGTGGGGGACAGTCCCCTAAACACTAGGAAACATATTTCTAGTCATTTCTAGTTGCTTAGTCTTATTAGATTTTAGTCCATACCTCTCAACTTCCTAACACAAGAAATTTGGACAAAGCCTTAAATAATGGGGACACAAAGACCCAAAAATAGGGACAGATTTTAAATATCGCTCATATAAACATAAATACTGTTAGAATAACAGATTTTGTGTTAGCTTGCATTTTCTGAAGGATATCAATTTGAAACCCATATGTATGCCATTATTTAGTGACTTAGATCCTCTGTAGTTTGTCAGAGAAACACAAATTTTAAGAGGAGCAGACCAAAATATGAGAACAAAATCTGGGCATTCTGTGGAAATCTGGACAGCTGAGAGGTATGTTTTAGTCTTATGACAATCTGAGAAAAAGAGGATTCAAACAGGTATTTTCAAGACTGATTCAAATGCAGCTTCAGCGAACTCTGTTTCTCTTACAAACGAATTATGCTTATATGCATGCATACACACTCAACTCACACTAGAAATAAAGGCATGAAAAAATAGCTAGTGTGCAGTCCTGTGAATGGGAGAGTGACCAACAAATTTTTCTGATGTATCTCTCAGGGTGGTCTTCCAATTCAAATTTAAAATCTTTGTGTTACATATAAAATGCTTGGTAACTTCCATGCTCTGTTATGTCTTGACATATCATATTCTTTATTCCTATTCAGTATGAATTATATTTAAATGCTGTTGTCCAAAAAGTCCTCTGTATATTCTTATAAGAACTTTAGCTATATCTTGAATTTATAATTTCTCCAGCCCCTATCCCACCCCCGCTCACTTTGTGCAGTGTTTAATGCCTCTGTTTTGACTAATGTAGTTATATATTCTTAGTCTTTACTTTTTTGCTCCCTATAAAACTTGATATCTAGCTCCTCTTCCTGTGCTCCACTGTCTCATTTATTCCTTCCAGGGGTGACAGCCAGGCACCCTGGACAGAAAAAGAGCACAAAACTCATTTGTTCCTATCTAAGGAGCCTTATCAGCCTGTTTGCCACCTTGTAAGGTGAAAGTCAAAAGTTAGATCTGGACCAGATACCGGTACAACAGCAAACCCTTTCCCATCATAATCACTCTCTATTAAGTGCCTTGTAGATTACGCATGGCTGCCTGGTCAGGGAGATGCATTCTTGCTTGCACATATGCCTTCATCCATAACTCTGAGGTGGTCTCACTGCTGCAGCAGCACTAGACAGCCTAGCCTCTAGCATGAATGGTCATCCACCCACCAGTACATGTAATTAATGTGGCAGGCCTAGCTGCCTCCCTCTCCCTAGGACTGATGAGCTGGCATTGACCACTCAAGACTAGTCCTCCTGTATACTGGAGTGTCTTTGCCCTGACCCTTCAGATGAAAGACTTCACCTCCTATTCCTCACCCTTGAGAAGTTACAGCTGGCTAACAGTGGACCCTGGCTACAGCTGCTGTGGCCAACAAAGCTATACAGAACTAATCAAGTAAAAAAAAATTCCTTGCGATTACCTTCATCTCTTCTTAGGCTTAAGGTTTTCTCTTTACATATTGCTGTACAACCTGAAATTTGTTATGATAGCTGGATGCTTTATAGCCACAGGAAATAGCTGGCCCTTTTGTTTACATTTCTCTAGCTAATATCTTTACTCTCTAATTAAAGGGATATTAAGAGCTTTCCTACTGGATATTAATCCATTTCCTCAGCAGAGACTGAGATAGTAAGTCAGTCATGGATTACTTACACAGGGGCACAATATCTGTAATCACATTGTTGTAAACATAGCAAGTAAGATGTTTGGGCTCACCTGGAATATAACACAAAAGCTGCGCTCAGTCCCCTTCTCACTAAATAAATCCCCATAGCCCTGTTTTCTTTAGCTGTTTTGCATACTGACTCTCCTCCTTCTTCACTGCCCACTTCCCAGGATAGTAATCTTTTTGTTGAGGAGTGAGGTCTCTGCTAACACAGCTCACCTTACCAGTGTTCAGGTCTTTCTACACCATGTCTCTTCCCCTACATATACTTCTAATTGAGTTATTTTTCCCCCAAGTGCTGACCGTAGCTTCTTAGCAATGGACAGGGGCTGCTGCAATTCTGTCTTCTAAACTCTGATTACTGTAAACTACTTGTCTCATGACATTTTTACTTTACGATCATTTACTATATTCTTTAAAATCAGCTATTACTGCTGTCCCAGTCAGTTGTCATTTTTTACTATCATCTCTTTCTGACATGAGACCTCATGTTTTGTTTAAGATATAAATTAGTACAGTTATGATACACCATCAAGTTTAGAAAACATACTCATCAAAAAATCAGCAGCTCTATGCATGACAAGATAAACAAACTGCTTGGTCACTATTCCCTTGGACCACACTCAATATAGTTCCAAAATATTTGTTTTCAGAATGTCTTGCGTTTGCAACTGATGAACAAACATGCCATCTGTTAAAAATGCTTTAAATAAAAATAAACAGCTCTTGCAAAACTGAAAGGTGAATAACCTTGCAGCCAGAAATCTTACTTTGGTAAAACAATAAAGTCTGAAATTTTGTGTGACAAAATTATTGTTTTTCACTATTTCAAAGGCAGAGTGCAAAGGGATAAATATCACCACCCCCAACACGAGTGCACCAACTCGCAGATGGCAGAGTCCCTGCAAAATACTAAGAAATTAAAGATGTAGTGGTAACACAGAAGCGGACTACAGATCAAAGCTTCTACAGGGAAGTCCATGAGTCATTCATTTCTTTCATTCATGTTCCTCACCCCTCCCTCTCTTTCTCTGAGGCACTTCATGCTCTTTTTAAAATACATCCCAGCAGGAGTCCTGCAGTGTTAGAAGAAACATGCTCAGAATAAACTAATGCTTTATTTAATAAAATAAAAAACACCACAATATCTCTCCTAAGCAATTCAGATAAAAAAAAAGAGCAAGACATCGTTAGTTGAACAAACAAGGTACAGTGCAGAAAGAACACTCACTCATCAGTGGTTTTGCAAGTTTAACATCTGTCATTCTTTTTATCAGTACAGTCATTCTGTTTATTTTTGCTTTTATTCATTACGCTTAGATAACTTATAACACACACGCATATAAACTGAAAGGTCCCTGTACTCACTCTCTCCACACTTTACCTTTTGCCGACTAACTTACTGAAAGAGAAAGCCAGGAAAAGCGAGCAGCAGACTCCATTCAGAAAGCGATCCATTAGCGCAGAGAGGTTGCAGAACAGATGGACTCACAGAATTGAGTGAGCTGGTTTGCCAGGACCAGGAAGGACACAGAGAGAGACCCACAAGGAGAGTGAAAAAGCTGTGAACAGCAGCAGCAGCTGGGGGATGGGTGCATGTATGTGTGTGTTTAGGTGTGTGCGTGCGTATGTGTGGTCTACTACTCAATATTTTCAGCTCCAAGTGCATGCTGTTTCTCATTCCTTTTCTCACCTCCCTTTTCCCTTGGGTTGGGGGGGGGGGTCCTGCTGATGATTCCAGTGTTATCCCCCTCCTTTTCTCCCTCCCCCTCTATGGAACCTTGTTTCCTTATGTTGAATATGTGATGTGTCAGGAGCAGTGCTTTCTCGATCTATGTCTCTTAAAGAGAAATTAATTCATTTTAAAGTGATTTGAATAAAATGATGTATCAAGCTTCATGGCATACCTCATTAACATCCAATACCCTGTTTTGTTTGGAGCTGTCGCTCTGTCTCTTATGGACACACACATACACACACTCACTAAACACACACAAACATATACTTTAGCAATATATGAACAGAAACAGCTTGTTGATCTAATCTTGCTAGTTACCCGGTAAATGGGCAAGGTGTCGCTCTTAGAATAGTGATACATTCAATGAGCTATACCCCAGCCAGCTCAATTTTACATCTGTCCCAGGTTTTTCAGATCATTTACTCTGTAACCCCTTTATGACCCTTCTGCTAGATATTTTACATCTCTCCTGACAAAAAGTACTCTTTATATTGTCACTGCTTCTCTTGCCTCTAACTCTTGCACATACCAGCTACTTTTGGGTTATATGCACATCTTTTGATGTAGAGCTTGCTTTATTTTTACTGCATTACTTTTAGACTGTTTTCCATTTGATTTCTGGCTACAACAAAGCATACAGTAAAGCTGCAATGATACATGTTTATTTGAACCATATGATTTCAGTGCACAAAACTGAAAATTATACTTCTCAGACCAGGAACACATATTGTAAGGTTACAGAAGAGGAGGTGGTTTGAAATGAACAGAGTAAATATTCAGCACAATCCAAGGCTTCATGAACTATGAATGCTACTCTACAATAATACTGCTGACTGGTTAACATGGGAGTCATAACTCCACTGCCAGTCAGTAACTGTACAAGTGCATGGAAGAGGAGTGGAATCATACTTGCTTGTCAATCCACAAACCAACAGACATTGAAGTTGTGTTTGTTGCAGACAGGAAAAAATCATTTATTCCTTATTCTATAATATTTATCACCCAGCAGTTTTTTTCTTTCTTTTGTTCAGGTTTCAATAACATTCTCTTCTACTCAGGTCAAACTGCAAGGGGATGCAAAGCAATAAACCATGACTCATTTTGGGAGTTTAGCTTGACCTCATAATAAATAGAAGAGCAGCAGATAAACCTAGAAGAAATGCTACTAAAGGAAGTAATTATTCACGATACTTTTGCTGAATGTCATAAACACACACCTGGCTATTACCATTTGGATAACTTTTGCTTTTATATATTGTCACTCCCGTAAGTATTACAAAGGGGTTCATAACACACTATAAGAATGTTAGTGAGGTACATGATGTCTAGTAAATTCGTATTTATTACAGAAGTCATCATCAATAAAGTGGGAGAGTTCCTTAATACATTTAATACACAGTTTATTATTCAGCAGCACAGTGCCAACACAGATTTTTAGATTACTCTTTTTTGATGGTCGTACAACTGTGAAGTTTGTATCTATAAGTAAGGGAGTGGGGGTACAAGGGAGTATACCGCCTGCAAGAAAAATCTTTATTTTAGATTTTTTTAAATAGGCTGAAGCTTTGACTGACTGTATTCTTCCAGCTGGAGTTTCAGCTAGTAGTTACTCAGAGGCATGTAGTAAAAGTAAATAGTGAGCTACACAAAAGATGTACTATGAGATACGATACAATGTTCATTCTTGTAATGAAATTGAACAACATCTACTTTATGCCATAGTAGTTCTGGAATATCAGATGGAAATAGTTCTTTTCACATCTGAATTCTCATAGTAGCAAATATTTCATAGTATTTACTGTTTCCACACAGTTCTTCAAGTTGCATCCAGCTGAGTTTTCAGCCAGATAAAACCAATTGATCAAAGACACAAATACCATAATAATTTTAAAAAACTGCAAGGAACAGGTGCGCTGCATTCCCCACCTCTCTCTTATACAAAGTAACTTTGTAAATGCACGAACTGCAGAGAAAATTGAAAAGCCCAAAAACTTTGAATCATTGTCAATGCACCAGTAGAAACAGTGCAGGTAGTGATTCTCAGGGGCAAACACAAATCAGCCCAATGCATCATCACTCAGTCCACAATCATCCAAGGCTAGGAAAGCCACTTTCAATCTGATGCAAAAGATTTTTTGCATCCCTCCCATTTCCCATAAGACCAAGCCCAATCCCTCCTCTAACTGCATTCAATTCTCCCATTCATTTTGCAGTCATGGCAGCCAGGGATTCCTTTGCTATGCAAGAGTCCTGTGGCCCATTTATTCTTGGGAATTGAGACAGCCTTACAAGACTATCTGCAAATATATAGAGCTGAGTATATTTTTCTGTATTATTCTGTATTATAGAGCTAAATTGTTGCTTAGATATCTGTTGTCTTAGTGTTCTGCAAATATACAGAGATCAGTATATATTTTTTTGGTTTTATAATTTGCACTCTGATTCCTCACATCTCTGTTGAAACTACCCCCCACCCGTTCTTGGTTGTAGTTTAAATTTGGTGGCTTTTGCAGTGCCCACCCCACTGTAGATTTGATCTAGGACACTCCCCCAGTCCCACCTCTTTACCACATTCTACCAAATAAACCCTTTCTGCACTTGCTTTTAGTCCTTTTTAATTTAATTACTTTTTTTCAAACTGTGTGTGGACTAATATTGCTACATACCCAAGTGTGCCAGCTTGCACTGCATGCGAATTGTTTTTACTACTGTTTTTGCTACTTTTCTGGAAAAACAATTGTAAGCCTGTTTCTTACCTTTCCTGTAATTAGTATTCCAGATACAGATTTGCTGTATCCAGGACTATTTGTAAGCTTCTGAGCCCCCAAACCTTTCTGTGTTGGAGGGAAGCCTTCTAGCTTATCAGTGGGAGTTGTAAGCACTAGGTAACCTGTCTACCACATAAGGAGTGGTTCTGGCCCAGAATTTGTAGTTATTGGCCGTTTTGGCGGTCTTCCATCTCTCTCAACTTTCTGATTTGAAGGCCTGCATTTGCACTTGTTTCTGTCCTGTAACTCCTGGGCCCATCTCATTTGCTCACTCAATTTTTTTTTTGTATCTGCTTTTACTGTATTTGTGTTTCTTCCTACTTTATTTTGCTTTTGCGTCATCTTAAAAGTACTCAATTGTATTTATTACTGCTTGGTGTAACTCATTCTAAGCCTTTTAGTTTAAGCACTTGGGCTTCAGACCAGTTGTTTTACATTAGGAAGGTTTGTGGTCTGCACTGTGGTGGCAGGACAGGTAGCTTACATCCTTCTAAGTTGGGAACTGCTGATTGAGGGCTCAGTGTCTGTTATTCTAAAAGTGTATTAATTCTGTTTTAAGCACTTAGGCTTCAGGCCAGTTATTTTACATTAAAAGGGTTCGTGGTCTGCATACTTGTGGGAGGAGAGGCTGGACTCTGCCCTTCTAGCTGGGAATTTCTGGTTAAAGGCTTATAGTGCCTGCATATCTAAACTGCTTCTTACTCAAATTGGTATACCTTGTTTGCTGCAGCATAGACTAGATCCAGGCCTGCTGAATCTAGCTTTGTTTGTATAACTTGAGCACTAATCCAGGCATTCTTTAAAGTATTCAACTGTATTTATTACTGCTTGGTAGTAACTTGATTAAAGTGTAGCTATCATTCTAAGTCTTTTGGATTAAGCACTTGGGCTTCAGACCAGTTGCTTTACATTAGGAAGGTTTGTGGCCTGCACTGTGGTGGCAGGACAGGTAGCTTGCATCCTTCTAAGTTGGGAACTGCTGATTGAGGGCTCAGTGTCTGTTATTCTAAAAGTGTATTAATTCTGGTTTAAGCACTTGGGCTTCAGGCCAGTTGTTTTACATTAAAAAGGTTTGTGGTCTGCACTGTAGTGGCAGAACAGGTAGCTTACATCCTTCTAAGTTGGAAACTGCTGATTGAGGGCTCAGTGTCTGTTATTCTAAAAGTGTATTAGTTCTGGTTTAAGCACTTGGGCTTCAGGCCAGTTATTTTACATTAAGAAGGTTCGTAGTCTGCACTCTTGTGGGAGGAGAGGCTGGACTCTGCCCTTCTGAGCTGGGAATTTCTGGTTAAAGGCTTATAGTGCCTGCATATTTGAATTGTTTCTTACTGAAATTGGTACACCTTGTTTGCTGTAGCATGGACTAGATCCAGGACTGCTGAATCTAGCTTTATTTGTATGCTTATTTGCTTGTTATTTCCCTGAAATGCTAATTCCACCTAAAACGCGGCTTTTCAGCGCTTCTGTGGATCCCTAGTGATATCTGCATTGCTTACTGTACTTATTTCCTTGTTTCACTTGAAAGAAAGTTACTGTTTGTCATTTTTGCATTTAAGTTACCTGTAACACATTGCTTTTAAGTTACCTGGCACTTGCTCACTAAAGCAATTATATAAGTCAGCACTAAAATATTAAAAGCACTACACCCTCACAAACTCCCCTTGAGTACCTTGTTCCCCATTGGCCCTTTTTTCAATTATAAAGGAATTCCCAATACTATTCTAGCATGTCCAAAGGTCAGTTGTCAGTCTCCTCTCCGGTCCAGCTGGTGAATCTGGGAATCTTGAGACAATGTTACAACTGCCTCATGTACACAAACAACCCTCTCCTCCTCCCAACAAATTCCAACACATGTGAGAGATGCAACCATATAGCCATACTGGAGGCTAAGCTCTCTCAACTCAGTACTGGTGAAACCAGTCAAGAGGAGAAGGAAACCACACTCACTACAATTCCAGTCTCACATAGACCTACCACGACAGCAAACCAAACACATAAACACACAAAAACATACTTGGAGGCTCTAAATAAAAATCTGCCTAAGCAGCAGAGACCTCCAAAGCAGACACCCAAGCAACAGCTACTCCAAAACAAAACACGTGCAACACATAGCTCAAAAAGCCAGTGTGCCGAACAGTCACAGCCCTTAAGGCTAAACAACACACCTGATACACTTGTAATAGGTGACTCTATCGTCAGGCACACTGACGTCCCGCTCACCATTCTGAACAAGGAGAAGGTCACGGTGAGCTGCCTGTTGAGCGCTAGGATCCGCCACATAACACAAGCACTCAGGTCACTCCAAGGCAAGTACAAATATGACTCAGTCATTGTCCATGTTGGTGTGAATGACCTGAGACGTACCTCCCTGGACTACATGAAAAGAGACATAGAGGAGCTCTCTGAGCATGTAGCCCAGGCCAGTATGACTCTGACCTTGAGTAGCATCTTACCCTCACCAAGAATGATGCCACAATATGAAGACAAGATGATCAATTTCAACAACTGGCTTAAGTATTGGTGTCATTCAAAGGGGATCCAATGCCTGTCAGCCTGGGATAACATGCTCGACAAGCCACGATGCTTCACTAGGGATGGCTTGCACCTGTCACCCCTGGGCTTTCGGATATTGGCAAAGGCTCTTGCTACCCCCGTAGTGCCTTTTTTAGGCAAGGCTCAAAAGACAAACCCACCTCCATAGGTATCACAAGGGATAAGAAACTAAGAGTAATGCTACTCAACTCCAGAAGTCTAAACCTCAAGATGCACGCACTCAAAACTCTCCTTAGCATGGAGAACATCGATATCTGTGCAGTAACAGAAACCTGGTTCAAGGCTCCTGAGAGCACCCCAGCACTACCAGGTTATACCTCATACCATGCTTTTCGGCCCCAAAACTTGGACCGAACCACAAAATGAGGGGGAGTATCAATATTTGTCAAAGATACCCACACCTCCAGGTTGGTGGCACAGCATGAAGCATCAGAGACTATCCATGTGCAACTAACAGTGGGTAAAACTGCCTTCCAGTTTATAGCCTGCTACAGACCACCCTACCAAACCCAGGAACCCCACTCGGCCTTCCTGAGAACACTGGAAAATATGAAGGTCTCTCCAAACACCATTATATTGGGTGACTTCAACTACCCAAACATAGACTGGGAGCATTACTCTAGCTCCAACACCCTAGCCCAAAGGTTCCTAGAATTTATAAACTCAAATGCTATGGAACAACTTGTTACCACTCCCACAAGAGGGGAAAACATACTGGACCTGATCATCACCAACATGGGGACTCTATGGTCCAGACCAGAAGTGTATCCCTCACTGGTAAGATCAGACCATAAACTAATCTACACTGGATATTCACATCCCGACTCCACCCCCTGCCCTGAAAACCACAGTGAAAAACTTCTCTAAAGCCAATTTAACACTCCTCAAAACTGAGGTGGAATCCTTCAAAGCCCCTGGGCCTGTGGAAAATACAGCCCAGACCGCAGAATCCTTTATAAACACATTCTATGAACACCTTCAGGAATGCATGGATCATGCAATCCCAAATAAAACCAAGACCCAATCCTCCAAAGGCAGATGTCCTGTCTGGTGGACCCCAGCCATAAACAAACTATACAATAGAAGGAGGAAGCTACTACATGATAGAGCAAAATCCCAAAAAGGGAAGGCATCTCTGATCAGTATTAGCAAAAAACTACAGGTACTCATAAAATCATCTAAGTCCAGCTTCGAGAGAAAAATTGCACAGGACATAATCACAAGGCTTTCTTTAGTTATGTTAGGAACCTGGGTGGGAATTCCCAGATATGCTCAGAATTAGTCCAAAATGACAAAAAATACACTGAACCCACAGACATTGCCAACATCCTAATTGACAGGTTCAGCGCAAACTCCCCCCCCCACCAAAAGGGCAAATATCTATCCCAGCAGAGTGCTGCCCCCCTGACATATCAGATGCTCAGGTAACAGCTGCCCTTTCCAAAGCAAAAAACACAGCATCAATGGGACCAGACGGTGTCCCGGGCTGTGTCCTAGATGAACTCCAAGAAGAGCTAAACCCAAACATAAAACTACTGTTCAATCTCAGCCTTACTACAGGATATGTACCCAAAGAGTGGTGTACAGCAACAGTGGTCCCTCTCCACAAAGGTGGTGCCTCAACAGATCCTGGAAACTATCGCCCCATAAGCCTGACTAGCTTGGTCTGCAAAGCTATGGAAAGGATCATCATGGACCTCATAAATAAAGATATTGGGGACCTACAGATACTGGATCCTACCCAGTTCGGCTTTGTTAGGGGCAGATCCTGCCTGCCTCTTAAACCTGGTTGATTTCTTTGAAACAGTCACCAAGGCCATTGACGAGGGGAAGGTGGTCCACACAGCCTACCTGGACCTCGCAAAAGCCTTCGATACAATACCCCACTCGGGCATTATAGATAAGCTCACCAGCTTAAATATAAACCCCTATATCACTAGATGGGTTGCAAACTGGCTCAAGGACAGAACCCACATGGTTAGAATTGCTGCAGCCATGTCAGACTCCAAACTAGTTACAAGTGGAGTCCCACAAGGCTCAGTCCTGGGACCTCTCTTGTTCGGTATATATTTCTCGGAGGTACAGGCCAACACGGAAGGAATGTGGCTGACCAAGTTCGTAGATGACTGCAAACTGGGCGCCATAATTGACTCTCCAGCCAACACAAGCATCCTCCAAAAGGGCCTCATAGAAACAGACAACTGGTGCCAGAGCCATGGCCTCAAGCTAAATGCCAAAAAGTGTATAGTCATCCCCTTTGACAAAAACAAAGTGCCCACAAATTACCACATAGGTGGTAGTCCATTAAGTACGGAAGAAGTAATTAGGGACCTGGGGACCCAAGTTGATAGCAATCTCTCATTTGACAACCACGTGGCCAAAGTGGTTAGAAAAACATTTTATATAGCCCACCTAATCATGAAGGGATTCACATCTAGATCAGGGGAGGTTATAGTGCCTCTTTACTCATCCCTCATCAGGCCAATAATTGAGTACAATGCCCCTTTTGGGATGTACCTTACCAGACACCTGCAGCAACTGGAAAAACCCCACAAGTACCTCACCAAGAGGATCAAAAAGCTCAAAGAGATGCCATATGCTGCCCGGTTAAAGAAACTCCAGCTCTACTCAGTGGCATACTGCCTGCTCAGAGGCGATCTGTGCCTGACGTATAAAGCCATGTCCAACCCGGAATTAATGGACATGCTGCACCTCAGAAAATCCAAATCCCATCAAGCTACGCACTAGAGAGACTTGAACCTCAGCACTGAAATAAATAGGACATGCTGGAGGGACAGATTCATAACCCAGAGGCTCCCTTCACTCTGGAATAAAATCCCAGTCCAGGTTAGGCAGAGTCCCTCATTGACTCTCTTCAAGAGGAATCTTGATGAGTGGATGGGAGATCGTAGGTTTACCCCGGGTATCACTTCTGTGTCACTGTTAGACAGAGGCACAGTATACTAACCTGTAAAAAGGGCATAGCAAAATTAATTTAAAATGGGTGGCGAAAGCCAAACACACTCTGGCTAGGCTTATAAATGCCCTAGGGCAGATAGCCTAGTATGAACCTATGAGCTCATCTGCTAGCAGTGAGAGTTGTATGTCAGGAACAGGGCTAACTTTGCTGGTCAGGTGGGATGGCCTACCCTCCCCCCTGGAGTTGCATATCCTCCCCTCTAGTAGCTCTCCTGAGCTCTTAATTAACTGCCCTCCAAGGAGAAACCTGCCTCCATATGCTGAATTCCCCCCAGCTCACAGTGCGACTTGCACATGGCAATGATGGCTCTTTAGACTGAAGCCCCAGATAGTAGATGCCTAATGCTCACACTACCACCCATGTGGTGAGCCAGAGCTGCCTCCCTCTATGAGTGAGACAACAGCAACCATTCACTCTCACCCTCCCCCACCAGTTCCTATATACCAACTCTCAGATCACACAGCAGCAAGGAAAGGGAATACTCCTAATCTCTGCTGTAATTCATTCTCACACTAGAAACTACAGGCAAATTTCAATAAGATGTGCCTGGCAAACACCAGTAAAACTCATTCATTCTTGATTATTTTTCATTTGGTCAGTTGAAACACAGCTCATAACTTAAATGAGATGCTCTCTCAATTGACTGGCTGGATTGTGTGTCTGACATTAATGCTACAAAGTCATTCCTGAATGCAGAATCCCAACACTTAATTACCAAATGCAAAAGAAACCAAACTAAAACACACCAATTACTAAAATTCATATACCACACATCTGCATAGTGGTATGGTTAGGGAAAAGTTGTTTAGTGTGTAAAGTTGTGGTTAGGGTTAGCAGACATGAGTAATGGTACAGTAAAGGGGCTTTGCCAGAAGGTTTCTTGTGAGACTGACAAATCTCAATACCAGAGCAATCCACATGCCTGGAAAACAATTGATTGGGGTTGACATGTTGCCAAGAAACCCAGTACCTCACAAGACAGAATCTGATATCAAAGAAGCTGTTGCTGCTCATATGCAGATCATTGTGGAAAATCAATCAGTAATACTAAGAGGTTTGACACGGTAAAGCAAGCTACCAAATGTGACAATGAGCTACAAATGGTCAGATGTGAAAGGGATGGGTGTCCTAACCTTTGGAGACAGATAAAGCATCTGATGTACAAATGCTATAATGTCAGAACACTATTATTTGAATGTAATGATATTCTACTAGGATAATACCTTCATCACAATGTACGAAGGTGCATAAAAAATACATGAAAGACATTAAGGCCTTACTGTCATGAAAGAGCCAAAATGTCAATATGGTGACCCTATATCAACACAAATATTGAAAGTTTATGCTGATGTGCAGTTTTGCATAACACCTTCCCAGACAAGAGAATCAATGTTACGAAGTCCATTTTTGTAAGGCCCTTTGTAGAAAATAGCGGCAGGTCTATGTAAGTTTAAAGGAAAGCACTACCTTTAATAATGGACTATTACTCTCAATGTATAATAATTCTACATATATCAGCAGTGACTAACCAACAGTCAGATTCAAGGCAATATTTACCAGATATAGCACCATGGTATATATTGCAATTTGCAGAGGATTATGGTTTCATACATACTACATCAAGTCCTCACTAGTCATAGTCCAAGGGAAGTGCTGATAGAGCAGTTCAAATTGTCAAAGAGTCTTCACCAGCCTGCTCCTCACAAAGCCCTTATGTTTTACCATACTGCTCTACACAGTGGTGTTGTAAGGCCAGCACAGCTGACTCTTATCAGGCAAATCAAAACTATGATACATATCAGAGGTGGAGCATGGTCAAATGGGGCCCTAGATAGGGTAATGGATCGGGGCCCCCCGGCAGCATCCCTCAGACATTTCAGTGTCCCATTACTTGGCTATTTTTCCCCAGTTACCATAAACACTATTCAAACCTGTCAGTGTCCACACTATTTTCTTCTGTACTTCTACAATGTGCAGAGATATTAAAAACGCTTATTTCAATATTTATAGCATAAACACTGATAGACAACAGAATTAGCAGCACAGTAAGCTTTTCTGCCATTGAAGCACACATTCTTTGAAATGGCATAGAAACTCACATTCAAATAAAATGCATCTGGCCAGTGGCAGACTAAGTTTACCTTTGGGATATTTTCAAACCATAGGTACTTTGCACTCATTTTTTGGACCATGTATACATGCATGTGTTATTTAATGCATCATCCTGATTGTATTAAATTAAATTCTTTGCATGATACAGCACCACTTGTTAGAGTGTGTTTTAAATCAGTAGGTTTGAACATTTTTCCAGTAAGCAGTGAAACAACACGTACAAACCAGTAATGCCAAAACTACCCATTAATAGAACATTTCAACCACAAAAGGCCACTCAAACTTCTGTCATTACAATCCACCAATATCATTCAATAAACACCAAAAATCATCTGAATAATTCTACATTAAAGAGATCTATAACTACTGAAGAGATTACTGCTGGCAAACAGCTTCACATTTCAGTTTTTCATGTACAAATTAGTTCAGTGTCTGCTGCTCTTCAAGAATAAACTACCCATGTTACATTTAAAAAAAAATGGTAAGCTGGTAATATTGCAGTAGGGAATGACAACTGGCAACAGGCTCATAGCTACTAAGCATCTTATGCAAAGTTGGACACACTCAGGAGTGCAGCACCTGCATCCCCCTTAAAGAGGATACTGCACTCCCATCTACATTCATGTGGGAGTAGAACCCAGAGCCTTTTGCACCAAAAGCAAGTATGTTCCCTGTTGTGCTACTAATACTGTTTTTAAAATTTATAGCACAAACACTGATGATAGCCGTTTGCTAAACAAAACAGTTACACACTGAAAACAGACTTAGCATGAGCAACAGTAAAATTCTATTCCCTTGAACCCAAGATTCCTTGAAAATGCACAGGAACTCAACATTCTTTGAAAATGCACTGGAACTCAATACTGTTTGAAAATGCACTGAAACTGATCAGTCCTTGGAATGCATTTGCTGATTACAGTTTGGCAGTTGGTATAGAGGATTCAGGCTCTAGTGTCCTATATTCAAGGTACAGCATTTGAGCCTGAATAAGCTAACCAACCCTAACTGGGGCATTTTATGCACACACACACACACACACACACACACACACACACACACACACACACACACACACACACACACACACACACACACACACACACGCACACACACACACACACACACACACACACACACACACACACACACACACACACACACACACACACACACACACACACACACACACACACACACACACCTGTGTTTCACAAACGACCCTGTGTTTGTCTGGAACGGCAACAGCAATTCTCCATAATAATAAAAATCAATCAGTAAAAACAAAATGAAAACTCCAGCAAAGCTAGAACTTCCACTGAGTGACCTCCAAACCTCTTGTATCAGAGGCACATGGGATATATGCAAATGACCCTTATGAACATCAGTTGTTTCAGCTAATTGGCAATTCTGAATGCCCATGACTTGTTTTGTCATTTTAATGGACAATTTCAGGTCAATAAAACCAACACCACTAGCTGCGGATATGCATATTTTGGTATTGTTATGACCTCGTCAGCACAGCACGAGCAGAGTGTTTGACTAGGCATAAGAAACACAGGGCTGTTATACCCAGCTGATGTCCATTATCATTAGGGTCACTGAAAAAATATCCCAGACAACAAACTAAAACAATAAGTGAGAAGGTCACTGAAAAACCAATCAGTAAAAACAAAATGAAATGAAAACTCCAGCAAAGCTAGAACTTCCACTGAGTGACCTCCCAAACCTCTTGTATCAGAGGCACATTGGATATATGCAAATGACCCTTATGAACATCAGGTGTTTCAGCTAATGAGCAATTCTGAATGTCCAATGACTTGTTCTGTCGTTTTAATGGACAATTTCATACCAATAAAGTCACACCCCACTAGCTGTGGATATGCATATTTCGGCCTTGTTATGACCTCATCAGCACAGCACAAGCAGAGTGTGTGACTAAGCATAAGAAACACAGGGCTATTATACTCAGCTGATGTCCATTATCATTAGGGCCACTGCAAAAATATCCCAAACAACAAACTAAAACAATAAGTGAGAAGGTCACTGAAAAACCAATCAGTAAAAACAAAATGAAAACTCCAGCAAAGCTACAACTTCCACTGAGTGACTTCCCAAACCTCTTGTATCAGAGGCACATGGGATATATGCAAATGACCCTTATGAACATCAGGTGTTTCAGCTAATTGGCAATTCTGAATGCCTATGACTTGTTTTGTCATTTTAATGGACAATTTCAGGCCAATAAAGCCAAACCCCACTAGCTGTGGATATGCATATTTCGGCCTTGTTAATAATAAAAATCCAAATCCATTCCATGTTCATCTCAAAAATTCACGTGCTGCACTGAAATGTTTAAATGTTTATGTATCATACTAAAGATGCATTCACAAATGCTACTAAGGACACAATCTGCGTGCTTTCTTAAAGAAGAAATGTAACCCATGCACAGTGCATTCTTAAAGAAGAAATTCAAGTTTTGTGGCAGACCTTACAGCCAATGGGCCCCCAGCTAGTGACCCCCCAGTCAGTGGGCTCTAGTCGACTGCCTAGTACTGGATCCAGCTTTGATACATATGCTGTAATCTAAACTAAGACTAAAAACTATTCCATTCAAATGTGTTACAAAAATGACCCAAAAAACAAAACAATGCATATTGAAACTTTTTGACAAACAATATTCCACCCAATCCATATTGTCCTTCAGCTGACGCAACCAGTTACCCTATGTTTGGGGGAAAATGGGAAACAACTGCTGTCACAGTACAAAACATGGGTGAACTATGATCTTACAATGTAGAAATGGACAATGGTGCCATTGCAAGATATAACTAGAGACATACCAGGCATTCCTGAGGAGTCTCAACCAGAAGGCCAAATTGTTGAAACCATTAGCTAATGCAGATATTGATTCTGTCAAATGTATTACCATAGCCACCTATCAGAGATACAGATGGAAGTACAAGTCATTATATTACCCAGAATGCCTTGAAACCTGATGTGACTTTTTGCAATACACATTGCCAAAAACTACGTAGCGGTTAGGGCTAATTATGTGTTTAGTGTAACCTCTCTTGTTGCATGCTCGCTAGCAAGCAGGTTTTGAAATCTATTATTCAGACTGTCTTACTTTTTATATTTGTGCTGGACTTTTGTCATTATATTCAATTGCGTTAGCTGTACTGTCTCTGATATAATATTTATCTGCAACTTATCTGCTGTTTTCAGCACATATCCTATTTGTAGGTCAGCATATTCTGTCACCAAATAAGCGTAAATTGGACTGCATTGCCTGAACTGTGTAGTGATTTAGGAGTAACATAACTATATGGTATAGTTTTTGCTTCATTGCAGAGTGTTGAAGGGCATTTACGGCTGTTCTCTTTGTAAATGGATGCCTATGCAGTAATGGCCGTTCGGCCTCATACCTGGTCTCCCTGTTTAAATGCTAACTGATTGTTTTACTCAGTTGAAACTATTTTTTTTTTAGTTGACACACTGTGAAATCCTTAACTGCTGAAATAATTGCCAGGCACACAATACATTACATTTAAACCGTTGCTCCATGCTAGTTGTTTATTTGTAAAACTCTGCTATACTATTGTATAATACTGTTTGCTCCTCTTATTTGCTTAGTAGTTCTTGTGTTTCTACTGGCCCCAACCCTTATCCTGATCAGCCTTTCACTAATCAACCTTTTTTTTCTATTTTTATCCATAGCTATCTCCTCCCATTACCCATATTCCTGCCGGGAGGTCTTATACCTTCTGTGAGTCTTATACCTTCTGCGTTCTCTGCCCTGGAATAAAGTGTCTCCCTGATGCTTGAAAAGACCTAAAGAAATATATTTAAAGTATGTACTGTATTGTTTGGTTAATTTTAGTGAATGTACCCTAGCCCTTGTTAGTTTGCTTTGAGGTCGCTCCTTCCAGGGTCGCCAACAGCAAACCACCCCTCCCTCTTTGCTTCTGAATTAAACCCTCTTAGTTATCCTTTCTGCTGTCCTCACTCACTCAACAGACGTTTCTTTTCACTTTTTCTATCCTCTCTCAGCCTTTCAAATCCTTTCACCTTTCCTGTTCTTTCCTTTATTTCACTCTTCTCATCTATTACCCTCTATTGCTGTATTCCTGCTGCTTTACTGTGCTTTCCCTGCCTCATTTCTGCTCTTTGTCAGCCCTGATTTAACCTCCCCCTATTCCTTACTGCTCTTTTCTTTGCTTGACCGGTTGACTATTTTTCTGCATTTTCGAGACTCAGGGGCTAGCCCCGCTCTGTTCGCTCCCCTCCCCCACCCCGTTACAATTTCCCTTATACCATCCACTCCTACCCCTTCATGTTCTCATCAGCCAATAACTGACCACCTCCTGTCTAAGTTAAAACTTACATCACTTCCTTCCCTATCACACCCAGCCTAAAACCTCCACACCCTCATACTAATCATGTTACACCTTATTATTGCCACAACAATCCTCCTATTTCTCTCTCTCAATTCATATCACTCCCACCTCCCTTATACTCTAATACCTATGATAATCAACCAACTAAATCCTTCTATCATATCTCATCAACTCTATTCAACCTTTCCACCTCATGCCCACATAAACTGTGTATACCTTCAACTCCTCTCTCCTATCCACAAATCTAAAATCAAGCTACACAAACTACTTATATTTATCACAGCACACTCTCTTCCCACTTTCTTCATCAAACTCACCCTTATGCAAACACTTGATATATGGACCAAATATTCAGAGCATATCTAACAAAATCCTTGAACTCCATTCCTGGTTAGCTCATACAATCCCCCCCCCCCACATCCTCACCTTATCTGAAACTTGGCTTAAGCCTCACATCACCAACAAAGAAATTCTCCCACCAGGCTATAATATCTATCGCTATGACAGATTCCCAAAAAAAGGAGGTGGTGTTGCCATCCTACACTGCAATAATCTCAACCTCTCACCTTTTCCCTCTCCCATCCCTGACTTCCACCCAGCTGAACTTATCATCTTAAACCGCTACCCCAACCCCCACAAAAAATTGCAGTCAATTTTATCTATATCCCTCCTGGAAATAATTTGTCCACCTTAGAAAATATTCTATCCTGGTTTTCCCAGAACATACCCCATGAAACCCTTTTATTAGGAGATGTTAACTTAGATTGGTCCAAACTTAAAACTAACTCTCCACAAGTCAGTATCAACCTACTAACAACTGATATCTTCCCCCACCCACCTACATAAAAATGCTCCACAATAGACTGGATACTCACCAACTCACCCCATTACTACCATAACCCCACTACCTTATCAGACTGTCTTAGCGATCACCTCCCTAGCACTGTTCTAAGATATCCTACCCAATCACCCGATCCCACCTTTACAGAGACTGTTGTAAGCTCACTAACTTTAATTTATCCCAATTCAACTCTACTCATGCTAGTATGGACTGGTCCATTGTCAAAAATATCCCTTTTAATGACGCTGTTAGTACTTTCAACACTATCTTCCCAAATACACTAAACTCCCTTGCTCCCTCTAGGAAGATCAGAATAAAATCTAATCATGCTCCCTGGCTTCTAAAGAAACAAGATCCCTTATACACAGCAGAGATACTGCTTGGAAAGCCTGGATTAAAACAAAGGAACTACCTCTCTTACACAAATATAGACAACTTAGAAATCTTTCAAAGAAACAAACCAACAATGACAAAAAAATCCTATTATAATTCTGCTCAGTACAAGTACAAATCCAACCCTAGAAAATTTTGGTCAACTGTTGATAGAATTCTTTCTCCTGGCAGTCCTTCAAACCCCTGTCCTTACCCAAACACATCCCCTCTAGAAACAGCTACTCTCCTAAACAAGCACTTTATAGACACCATCCAAACACTCATACCATCTAACTCTAGCAACTCAGCACTACCACCCCCTCCTAACCCTTCTGCAAAAAATCTTCTCTCTTTCCTCCCAGTTCCTACTCGGTACATCAGATCTCTTCTACAAAAGCTCAAGCCCTGCTCTCCCTCCACTGACAACCTACCTCCAGCTTTCCCTAAACTTGCTGCTGACTCCATTGCCTATCCAGTATCTATTCTAATCAATAGATCAAGTCAGGAATCTACTGCCCTACCCTTTGGAAATCCTTCTTCACTATTCCCCTGCATAAAGGAGGTAACTCCACAGACCCATCTAACTACTAAACCCATAGCTCTCTTATCCCCCCTCTCTAAAATCCTCGAAAAATGTATACTCTCACAGCTCCTGAGTTACCTTCTCCAGCACAATCTTCTCACCCCCACTCAGCATGGTTTCCATCCTAACCACAGCACAACCACTGCCCTCTTATCTTTTACACATACCATTGCAGAGGCTCAAGATAACAAAAAACGCATATCCTGTCTTTTCCTTGACTGTTCCAAAGTCGTTGACACAGTCAGCCATCCCATACTACTATCTAAACTTGCTCAACTCAACTGGTCTTCATCCTCCCTCAACTGATTCTCTAGTTACCTATCCTGCAGGCAACAATTCATTAAATGGCTGTCATCCTCTTCTCCATTTATAACTGTCCCAACTGGGGTACCCCAAGGTTCCATCCTGGGTCCCCTCCTGTTTAATCTCTTTACTAATTACCTCTATACTTCCTGTAAACAGCCCTCCATCATCCAATATGCTGACGGCTCTACCCTCATCTCTATTTCTGACACCGTATTTGAACTCCACACTGCTACCCAACAGGCCTTTCTATCCAGACAGCAACGGTTGTCCAATAATTTACTCATCCTTAATCCTACAAAGACCAAACTCCTACTCTTCCTTCCCCGATCTCTCACTCGCCATAAATCTACCTTTGCAATCACATCCTCTAACAACACTATACTCCCACCCAAAGCTCATACAAAACTCCTAGGAGTCATCATAGACGATGAACTCAAATTTAACCTTCACCTGTTCCAATGTATAAAAAAGACACACCAAAAGCTCTGTCCACTGTATCACAACAAAAAAATTCTGAACACAAATTCTAGACTAGTCCTAGCACAAGCTCTGCTCCTCCCCTCCCTACTATATGCTTCCCCAGTATTTACCAGCATCCAAACTACAACCTTGAACAAATTACAACAAACTTATCACAAGATAGCCAGATTTATCACTAATTCTCCATACAATTCACATCACTGTCTGGCCCTTAACTTGCCCCAGTGGCTTGAATTCCCCCAACTACTACTACTGTCACAATTCCAAATGATATACTCCATCATCTACAAACCAGCATCCTGTCCTGCTCTCTCATCATTCATCTCAACCTATTCTCCACCTCGGAATCTTCGTACCTCTAATCAGCAATTACTTGACATCTATCAACCCAAAAAAGCAGTAGGCAAACTCCTATACAAACACTCCATTGCCCATGCTTGGAATAAACTCCCAATAGATATATGTTCCATAATGCACCCATCTCACTTTAAAGAAAAAAATCAAACTTCATCTATTTAACTCCAAACTCTGCCCCTGTCGAGGCCTAGTTTAACTCCCATTGCCCTCCTTTTCTCACCCTATTCATAACTCTCCCTCTACTTCCAATGTACTCTACTTTTGGGTATA
Organism: Protopterus annectens; assembly: GCF_019279795.1. Lineage (NCBI taxonomy): Eukaryota > Metazoa > Chordata > Ceratodontiformes > Protopteridae > Protopterus > Protopterus annectens. Next base: position 599,189,887 of record NC_056750.1, on the reverse strand, counting down.
CTTACTAAATAAATCAAATACAGTGTTGGAAAAAAAGCTCCTGCTGTAAATATGTAAATATTATTGTTACTGTGTAAAAATATAATGTCTTTGTTACAAGCTTGAGTGTGTTTTAACTCTGTGTAATTGACTTTCTAATTGAAATGATTTATTGTCAATACTTACTTACTTCATTTTTCAACTTCTGTGTAATATTGTTGGAGCTTTTCTCCTCAGGTCGCCACTGAAAATGGGCCACAAGACCAGATGGACCAACCTGGCTAACAAATGTCAATCAATCAATAACTCAATCAATAAATAAATACTATACAAACTGGTTCAATTACAGCCACTAGAAAACTCTCTGGAAACTCTAACTCTTCATCTAAAGCTCTTGCTTCTACAGGATATTTTTTGGTGCAAGTGACCACTTACCAGTCATGGCTGTGAAGTGCATCTGCCTGAGTGATACAGAGTGCAATATATTTGTGGGAAAATATGGGACTGATTTGTTTTACCTTAATATTAAGAACTTGCACTGTGAAATGTTTTTATAATGCAAAATTCCTAACTACCTTTTAAATCTGATTTTGAAAAGTGCTAGTAAAATTATGTATTATACTTATTAAGCAATAAACAAATGTAATATACGCCCCCCCCTTTCTGTACTTTGTGGGGGGAGATGTGATGACAGCAATTCCGTGTACAGCTTTCATACACACACACACACACATTATATATTTATTTATACACACACACACACACACACACACACACACACACACACATATATATATATATATATATATATATATATATATATATATATATATATATATATATATATAGACATAGCCAGACCAAGAACCAAAAATTCAACTATTAAACACAAAGCTGGAATGAGGAAACAGCACACAGCGTGGAAAGAAATGTTTAATAGAAACAGTTAAGTTCTTTCGTCAGGATGTAACAGAGACTTCTTCAGAAAGTACAGTTGTGTGCACTTACCATAAATGTAGATGTTCGAGTGTATTCACTGCTGCAGTCATTACATTTGGGTAATCTGCTGGCAGGTTGCCCTCAGTTGGCCTGATTAACAAAGTCTTGGGTCCTGCGTTGGTTGCTGTCCCTTCTTCCATGTCGTCAGGTCATCAGGGGTATAAAACATGCATCCGACGCCATTTTCATCTACACCAAAAAGGCTTTTAAGCATAGTAAAAGAAAGTAGAGGTATAGTAAGAGAAAAAACAGTGGGATGGAGGGTGGGTAACCAGGACTGCAACAGTGAATACACTTGAACATCTACATTTATGGTAAGTGTACACAACTGTACTATGTTCTTCGTGTTTCACTGTTGCAGTCATTACATTTGGGTAGATTCCCAAAGCTATGGTTGGGATGATGGATTTATACAAAATTAGGAGCAGCTATAAGGCCCTGCAGGACAGCAATGGCAAAGCCAGCTCTGAATTTAGAGAAGAGAGGTAAATGGTAATGTTTGGTGAACGTATGAACTGAGGTCCAGGTAGCAGCTTCTAGAATGTCTCTGGTAGGAACCCCTCTGAGAAAGGCTGCAGAAGTAGATGCAGCCCTGGTGGAATGAGATCTGATCCCCTTGGGGATAGGTTTACCATGGTGCATGTAGCAGAAACGAATACAATGGCTTATCCATTTTGAAATAGTCTGCTTCAAAATAGCCTTTCCCTCTGCCCCTGCAGCAAATGCCACCACTAATTGTTCAGATTTTCTTAGAGATTTTGTCCTGTTTAAGTAGAATCTTAGTTGTCTGTGTACATCCAATGAATGCAGAATCCGCTCACCCTTGTTCTGTGGATTTGGGAAGAAAGTTGGCAGATGAATGGTCTGATTAAGAGCCACACTCGATACCACCTTAGGCATAAAGGATGGATTGGTCCTGAGAGCCACCCTGTCTGGGTAAAAAATAATGAAAGGCTCCACTGCCATAAGCACCTGTAGTTCTGAAATCCTTCTAGCTGAAGTGACTGCTAAAAGAAAAGCTGTTTTCCAAGAGAGAAATTTTAGGTCCGCAGTAGCAGCTGGCTCAAAAGGAAGTAGAGTGAGTTTTTCCAAAACAAAACTGAGGTCCCATGCAGGAGCTGGTGCTCTCTTGGGACGTCTTAGATTTTTGGCCCCTCTGAGGTACTGTTTTAGCAGAGGATTAGAAAAGAGGGGAGGCTCTGTGTTGTTATGAGCTGAAATGGCAGAGGAATGGATTTTTATGGAAGAAAAAGATAGGCCCTTGTGAAGCATCTCAGTTAAGTATTGCAGAATCCGAGGAATATTGGGCATTGCTGTGCTTCTTCCTTGTGCTTGGTTCCAGACACAGAATCTTTTCCATTTGTCAGCATAAGATTTTCTAGTACTAGGCCTTCTAGCCTCCAAAATTATATCCATCACAGGTTTGCTGAGAGATGTAACTGGTGGTATTAGTTGATTAGCCATGCTGCAAGATTCAGAGTTTGGAGCTGAGTGTGAAGAATTTGATAGTTCTGCTGAGACAGTAGGTAAGGTGTCTGAGGCAGGTACCACAGAGGAAGATGCGACATATTGAGCAGGAGCAGGTACCAGTGCTGGCGAGGCCAGTCTGGAGTAATCAGAATCATTTTTGGTTTTTCCTGTCTGACTTTTAAGCAAGACCTTGGAGAGCAGAGGTAGAGGGGGAAAGGCATAGACTGATAGGTTTTTCCAGCTGAAGGATAGAGCATCCCCTTTCCAAGCTTTTTTGTGATGAATTCTTGTGCAGAATTTGTCCAACTGATAGTTTTGGGGTGAGGCAAAAAGATCTATGTCTGTGCTCCCCCATTTGCGTGTCAACATGCTGAAGATTTGTGGATCCAGTTTCCATTCGTGTGGGTCCATAAGATTTCTGCTTAGTTCGTCTGCCAGAGTATTTTGTTTTCCTGGCAGGAATTGAGCTTGTAGATGTATTTGATAAGTCAAGGCCATGTTCCACAATGCCATGGCTAGTCTGCAAAGGGGTAGGAATGGGTACCCCCTTGCTTGTTTATGTACCACATGACTGTGGTGTTGTCTGTCTTCATCAGTAGTTGTCCTGGATGAAGATAGTCCTTGAAGGCTGTCAGAGCATCTCTTCCGGGTTGATATGTAAGTGCATTTGATTTGGGCTCCATTGGCCCTGAATGCATCTCCCTGCCAGATGCCCCCCCCCCCCCCCAAGCATAATCTGATGCATCTGTAATCAGGGTTTGGGTGGCAGGGGGTGGAATGAATGACAGTCCCTTGTTTTGGTGGCAGGTCTCTGCCCACCATAGGAACTCTAGCTGCAGGCAAGGAATGATAGGAATCATTGTTTCCAGGCTGTGACAATGTTGACTCCATAGGTTTCCTCATATGCAGCCTTGCATATGGAATTATTAGGATGCAGGAGGCCATGAACCCCAAGGCATGCGGAATTTGTATTGCAAATAGCTGGGTTTTTGTGGCCATCTGTTTAAAGTAAGTCATCAATTGAATTTGTTTTTCTGGCGTAAGGAAAGTCATCTGGGCAGTTGTATTCAAGCTTGCACCCAGGAATGTAATTATTTGAGAGGGTACCAGTTGTGATTTCTTTTCGTTTATAGTGTACCCTAGACAAGTTAGAAGTCTTTTTTACAAATGCCAGATGTTTTAGAAGAGTGTCCTTGTTTTCTGCTTGAATTAGACAATCATCCAGGTATGGATAAATTTGAATATTTCTTTGCCTACAAAATGCAATTACTGGTGCCAGGTACTTTGTGAAGACCCTGGGCACAGTAGATAAGCCAAAGGGAAGTGCAGAGAACTGGTAATGCAAGTAGCCTGCTTTGAAGCGGAGGTATCTTCTGCAAGATTCCCTGATTGGGATATGCAGGTAAGCCTCTTTTAAGTCTAGAGTTACCAACCAGGCATCCTTGCCTAGCATAGGTAGTAACTGTTGTAGAGTCAGCATCTTGAATTTCGGAATGTCCAGGAAAGTATTTAGAATGGATAAGTCCAGAAATGGACGCCATGATTTGTCCTTTCTGGGTACCAGGAAAAGTCTTGAATAAAAACCTTGTCTGTTTTCCTTTTCTGGAACTGGTTGAATAGCCCCCATATTCATGAGGGACATAACTTGTTTCTGGGCCTCTGCCCACTGATTTGGAGGCAGATCTGGCCATTCGTTTGGGATTGGCAATGTGTGGAAATTAAATCTGTATCCCTGATATTTAGAACCCACTTGTCCTGGGTAATCAGTTGCCAGTTTCATGCATGAAGTGCCAGTTTTCCCCCCAAAGGGGCGGCCAAAAGATAAGTGCTTGGTGATTGCAGTGGAAAGTCATTGAGACTGTTTACCACAGGAAGGTCCCTTGTTACTTCCAGATTTGGAGGTGGAGGCACCCCATTGCTTTGTTCTATAAGTTCCTTGTGACTGAAACCTGGAGCCTTTGGAATGTCTGGGTTTGACCTGAGCAGCTCTGGTGGGTACTGGAAAGGACCAGTTTTTAGTAGGCCAGTGCCTACTGAACCTGGGTGGCTGCACTTGCAGGAAATTTTACAGTTTGCATAGATTTAGCTTTATCTTCCATCTTTTTCAAAACTTCTTCTGACTTATTACCAAATAGACTGTCCTGTTGTAAAGGAGCATCCAACAATTTTGCTTTAACATGGTCAGGCAGATTTTGCTCCTTGAGCCAAGCATGCCTTCTTATCACAGATCCAATTACAGCAGCCCTACAAGAGGCCTCCAAGGAATCAAAACCACATTGCAAAGTATGTTTTCCAACTTGTTCAGCTGAATGCAATAAATCCTGCAACTCTCTATTTTCCACAGACAGAAATTAACATAATTTTCTGTTTAAGTAAGCTCATGACATGCTGTTGATATTTAAGCATATGAAATTGACAGTTTAAAGCCCTGATTGCCAAGGTTGCAGATATGTAAACCTTCTTACCCCATCTATCAAGCATCCTGGAATCTCTACCAGAAGGGTTAGGATTTTTAGCAGTAGAAGCTTTAATGCCCTTGGGACCCTGAGAAATGGTTTCAGGGTCAGCAGTAGGGTTTTTAAAGAGGAATTTGTGGGAGTAAGGAACCCTGTAATATCTGTCTGGCTTACTAGGAGCCAGAGGAAGGGAATCAGGATTCATACTGGATTTTGGAAAAACATCATCAACAATGTCTAGAACAGGAGGTATAGCCAAAGGCCTATGCTGAGGAAGAAGAAGGAAATCCCTAAGTCTCTTTTTAGATTCTGAGAAATCCTGACTCTCCCAATGAAAGTGTTCCCTTAAGGTATGCAAAGTTTCTCCAAAAGAAAAATCCTCAGGAGGAGAAGCAGAAGGGATGGAATCTTCTGCATCAGAGTCCTCATAAGTGGGAATAGGTAATTCCTGATCAGAAGAGGAATCAGAAGAAATATAAACCTGATCTGAAGATTCATAGTCAGTGCCTTGCCTAGGCCTCTTAGCAGGAGGGGGATGGATATCCCTGATCAAGGTAATTAAATCCTCAGCCATTTTGATCATTTTTTTTTAGGCATTGGGGCCCAAGCTTCAGTATTTTAGACATAGACTAAAAACAGCCAAAAGTAAAAAACAAACCGGTAAAGTGAAACTTCAAAAACCAGAGAAACCTCACAAGCCCCAAAGTTCCTTAACGCAACTTTATTGTAAAAACACTGACAGCGTTTTCGCTACTCTAAATAGGTAGCTTCTTCAGAGGAAGTTCAAATACAAAAAGAACGCCACACTTTTGTGTGGTTAAATACAGTAAATATCATTACATCACTTCCTGAAAAAGTTTATATGACAATAGTAGACAATATTTTAGCAAAAAAATCTTAACTTCAGTATACTTTCACAGAAAATCCCAATATGAAGTGTTTCTGCATAAAATGCTTTACTAAAACTCTTCAAATAAGCACAATAATGGATACGTAAACGTTGCAATTAAGAATAAATTGTTTTAACACAACTCATGCATTGTCTGTTTCTATAGAAAAATATATATAACAAGATAAAAGTAAAAGAAAATTTTCAAATATCTTTAAAAACACTATGAATAAACATAACACCTGAATTCTACTTTTTAAAACAATGTACCAGGCACCTGAAGTATGTGTGCCTTCCCTAACTTCGAAGGTGTACCACATACAAAACTCTTTCAATGAAAGAGAAAAACATTCATTTTACGAAAGCATGCTCAAATATATTTTTATGAAAGCATGCTTGGGTAATAAATCACCTATATAGGTGTTCAAACATATTAGGAAATGTATCAAAAAATTCTATAATGTATTAAGTAGCTAAAATGGCATAAAAACATTAAATTAATTATCTCCATAGAGATTTATCTCAAATAAGATTTATATTTTAGAACTGGTGCAATGTTGCAGCTTTCGTTAAGACCAGGTGCATTAAAAGCATCTAGTTTGAGTTGCCACAACAGTTCACGATTTTCTAACAAGAGCGAAGTTGGTCCACCTCTGATGGTAATGGGCATATGATCTATGCCCATAAAAAGGAAACTATGACCTGGGTTGTTCACTATATGTTGAGCTAAAGCATTTTCGCACTTGTTGTTTTTAATGGCATAACTGTGTTGGTATATGCGTTCTTTAAATTTTCTGTCGGTCTTACCGACGTAGAAAGCTAAACAGCAAGTGCAAAATGCTACATAAATAATTGATTTTGTATCACAGTTAATCCTATATTGAATGTCATATTTTTTCTGCCCAATGCAGAACGAACTACCTGTTTTTATAGAATTGCACCAGTTACAAAAGCCACATGTGAAAGAACCCATAGTCCTATTGTGGACTTTTCCTACTATTCTACTTTGCAACATTTCTTTGATGTTACTCCCTCTCTTATAAACCATGCGCGGGTTTGCCCCCAGTTTCTCTACCAGTAAAGGGTTGCTAGAAATGAAGTGCCAGTTCTTAGATATAATTCCTTGAATATCTTTAGAATTAAGGTTGAAAGTGGTAATAAAACTGCATGGATACTCTGGCAAATTGGTTTCAGTGGAGGTAGCAACACAATGCCTAGTAGGCGTACTAGCTGAGGTATCTGATATCTCAGTTATGATAGAACCATCCTCAAATTCAACCGAAAGCAATGGCTTATAAAAGCCTTTGGCTCTCTTAATTTCCACTTCACAAGACAAATCATCAATTAAGTTCCGAGGGTAACCTCGGTTAATAAACAACTCCTTCGAAAATGCTCATTCGAGTGAAAAGTCTACCAAATCACTACACATCCTTACTGCCCTCACCAACTGTCCTTTCACTATAGCCCTTTTTAATTTAAAAGGGTGAGAGCTCGTATAGTGCAGAAAGGAATTAACGTATATATCCTTTCTGAAAATAGTAGACTTAAGTTTTGAGGCTGATGGGCCTCTTGACAACCTGACGTCAAGGTAGTCAATCTCATCAGTAGCAAATCGATGCGTAAATTTCAAAAATGTTGTCGTTTGATTCAAAAAGTCTACAAAAGATTGTGCTAATGTAGCGTCACCTTTGAAAAGGATGAAGACATCATCAAGGAAGCGTGTGTAGTAACCTATCCTTTCTTTCCATACTGGGTGGTTAAAAACAAAATGTTTTTCCCAGTAGGCCATGAACATGTTAGCTACACAAGCCCCACAAGGAGAGCCCATTGCTACCCCTTGCTTTTGAATGTAAAATTCCTTTTCAAATGTGAAAAAATTTGAGGACAAAACCATATCTAAAAGTTCCATGACGTTGTCAATCTCAGTTCTAGGGGCCTCCAGTTCGATTAAGAGCAATTCCACCCATTCAATCGCTTCCTGGTGCGGAATGGAGGTATACAAATCGACAACGTCAATGGTAAGAAAATTAACAGAATCCTCCAAGCAGATGTTATTCATATTGGCCAAGAAAGACCAAGAGTCTTTACAAATTCTCGGGATCAATCCCAAATATTTTGAGAGCAAAAAATCTATATATTTAGAACAAGGATAGGAGATCGAAGATCTCCCATCAACAAGTGCCCTCATGAGTGGATCCCCTAGATTTTTATGGACTTTGGGTATCCCGAACATGACAGGGGTCTTAGGGTGCAAGATGTCAATGTATTTAAAGGTATCCAAATCAATTCTCCCATCAATAAAAAGGTCCCTGTAGTAGCCTCTGAGTCTATTAACACAACCATTCATTTCATTGCGTGTAGAAATTTCATAAGCTGGAGAATCTAACACCTTAAGCATTCTCTCAACATATTCAGTTTGCTCAAATATGGCTAACCCACCCCCTTTATCAGGTTTAATAATTCTTACTGAGGAGTCACGTAACCTGTTGAGGGCCAACAGTTGTTCCTTTGATATATTAAATTGGTTAGCCATTGGAATGTATACCTTATCCATATATCTAATATCAAGTTCACAAGCACCCGCAAACATCCGTAATCCTACATGTAAAGGGGGGTTGAAAACACTTGGTAGCCTTAAACAATTTGTAGAATTTCCTGTTGAATCATTAAATAACAGTTTTAAGTTCAATTTTCTAACATAGCATTTTAAATCTATCAGAACTCTGGCAACATCGCATCACCTAGATGGGACAAATGTGTTACCTAAGGCCAAAAGCTCGACAAGTTCTGGTTCCAGAACTAGGGAAGAAAAATTATAGATGGAAAAATCCCCCCCGTTCATTATGTAAAATAGTTGGAATATGGCTAGTTATACTGTTGTCAAAACAGCTTACCTGTTCCAGTTCTTGTTCCCCCTCCTGTGAGCCGGATTGTTCCGGTTCCCTAAAAAAGGTTGATTGGAATTAGAATTGCTGTTAATAGCAGTGCCATTGTTAGAAGGCCCATTATGTGTACCCTGGTTCCCCTGTTTGTCCCTATTCCTATTGCTTCTCCTGAGACCATTTTCACCTTCAAAGTTGAAGTTGTCAGCATTCACATTAGGTACAGTTGGAGCCTCATCACTACCAGTATCAACAGGAGAATCTTCATTTCCCTTAGTCTGGTTTTTAAAACACAACTTCAGATAGGCCTTATCATTTAAGTATGCCTGTCTGTCCCTATACAGTTTTTTAGACTTATTTGATTTGATCTTCACTAAATATGTGTCAATACTTGAAAAAATGCGGGCATGATCAAATTTGAACTTAGAAAAAGCAGAATTAAGTTTGATCTCTTCATCTAGTGAACAGACCTCCTTAATCAATTTATCAATGTTAATGGTGTAATGCTTGACTATCAGTTCAATAAGCTGAGTGCCTTGTTTTTGAAAAAGCACTTTTAAGTCAATTAAAAAGTCATTGTCAGTGATTAAGTTCGATGGTGAGAAACTGTTCCTTAAGCCTTTCGGTATTAAGCCTTCATTTAAACATTGCTTGAAGTACGCCACTTCAAGCTGCAGCTTCCTTAACCTGAATGTTTTATTATCCAAAAGTTTCAGTTTGTCTGTAACAGACTCAAAGCGTTTGTCTGGAGCATTAGAATCCAGCACCGGCGAAACATTTTGCAATGGCTTAATAAATGTCAAAAAACTCAGACTCAGAGGCTACTACAGGGACCTTTTTATTGATGGGAGAATTGATTTGGATACCTTTAAATACATTGACATCTTGCACCCTAAGACCCCTGTCATGTTCGGGATACCCAAAGTCCATAAAAATCTAGGGGATCCACCCATGAGGGCACTTGTTGATGGGAGATCTTCGATCTCCTATCCTTGTTCTAAATATATAGATTTTTTGCTCTCAAAATATTTGGGATTGATCCCGAGCATTTGTAAAGACTCTTGGTCTTTCTTGGCCAATATGAATAACATCTGCTTGGAGGATTCTGTTAATTTTCTTACCATTGACGTTGTCGATTTGTATACCTCCATTCCACACCAGGAAGCGATTGAATGGGTGGAATTGCTCTTAATCGAACTGGAGGCCCCTAGAACTGAGATCGACAACGTCATGGAACTTTTAGATATGGTTTTGTCCTCAAATTTTTTCACATTTGAAAAGGAATTTTACATTCAAAAGCAAGGGGTAGCAATGGGCTCTGCTTGTGGGGCTTGTGTAGCTAACATGTTCATGGCCTACTGGGAAAAACATTTTGTTATTAACCGCCCAGTATGGAAAGAAAGGATAGGTTACTACACACGCTTCCTTGATGATGTCTTCATCCTTTTCAAAGGTAACGCTACATTAGCACAATCTTTTGTAGACTTTTTGAATCAATCGACAACATTTTTGAAATTTAAGCATCGATTTGCTACTGATGAGATTGACTACCTTGACGTCAGGTTGTCAAGAGGCCCATCAGCCTCAAAACTTAAGTCTACTATTTTCAGAAAGGACACATACGTTAATTCCTTTCTGCACTACACGAGCTCTCACCCTTTTAAATTAAAAAGGACTATAGTGAAAGGACAGTTGGTGAGGGCAGTAAGGATGTGTAGTGATTTGGTAGACTTTTCACTCGAATGCGCATTTTTGAAGGAGTTGTTTATTAACCGAGGTTACCCTCGGAACTTAATTGATGATTTGTCTTGTGAAGTGGAAATTAAGAGAGCCAAAGGCTTTTATAAGCCATTGCTTTCGGTTGAATTTGAGGATGGTTCTATCATAACTGAGATATCAGATACCTCAGCTAGTACGCCTACTAGGCATTGTGTTGCTACCTCCACTGAAACCAATTTGCCAGAGTATCCATGCAGTTTTATTACCACTTTCAACCTTAATTCTAAAGATATTCAAGGAATTATATCTAAGAACTGGCACTTCATTTCTAGAAACCCTTTACTGGTAGAGAAACTGGGGGCAAACCCGCACATGGTTTATAAGAGAGGGAGTAACATTAAAGAAATGTTGCAAAGTAGAATAGTAGGAAAAGTCCACAATAGGACTATGGGTTCCTTCACATGTGGCTTTTGTAACTGGTGCAGTTCTATAAAAACAGGTAGTTCATTCTGCATTGGGCAGAAAAAATATGACATTCAATATAGGATTAACTGTGATACAAAATCAATTATTTATGTAGCATTTTGCACTTGCTGTTTAGCTTTCTACGTCGGTAAGACCGACAGAAAATTTAAAGAACGCATATACCAACACAGTTATGCCATTAAAAACAACAAGTGCGAAAATGCTTTAGCTAAACATATAGTGAACAACCCAGGTCATAGTTTCTTTTTTATGGGCATAGATCATATGCCCATTACCATCAGAGGTGGACCAACTTTGCTCTTGTTAGAAAATTGTGAACTGTTGTGGCAACTCAAACTAGATGCTTTTAATGCACCTGGTCTTAACGAAAGCTGCAACATTGCACCAGTTCTAAAATATAAATCTTATTTGAGATAAATCTCTATGGAGATAATTAATTTAATGTTTTTATGCCATTTTAGCTACTTAATACATTATAGAATTTTTTGATACATTTCCTAATATGTTTGAACACCTATATAGGTGATTTATTACCCAAGCATGCTTTCATAAAAATATATTTGAGCATGCTTTCGTAAAATGAATGTTTTTCTCTTTCATTGAAAGAGTTTTGTATGTGGTACACCTTCGAAGTTAGGGAAGGCACACATACTTCAGGTGTCTGGTACATTGTTTTAAAAAGTAGAATTCAGGTGTTATGTTTATTCATAGTGTTTTTAAAGATATTTGAAATTTTTCTTTTACTTTTATCTTGTTATATATATTTTTCTATAGAAATAGACAATGCATGAGTTGTGTTAAAACAATTTATTCTTAATTGCAACGTTTACGTATCCATTATTGTGCTTATTTGAAGAGTTTTAGTAAAGCATTTTATGCAGAAACACTTCATATTGGGATTTTCTGTGAAAGTATACTGAAGTTAAGATTTTTATTGCTAAAATATTGTCTACTATTGTCATATAAACTTTTTCAGGAAGTGATGTAATGATATTTACTGTATTTAACCACACAAAAGTGTGGCGTTCTTTTTGTATTTGAACTTCCTCTGAAGAAGCTACCTATTTAGAGTAGCGAAAACGCTGTCAGTGTTTTTACAATAAAGTTGCGTTAAGGAACTTTGGGGCTTGTGAGGTTTCTCTGATTTTAGACATAGAAGTAGACTTTGGCCTTAGTTTTGAAGATGGCATCGGTTTAATATACAAATCTTTAGGCCTGAATACACCCTCAGAAGCCAGTGCCTGCTCAGCGGCTCCGGACCCATCCAAGGTAGAGACATCCATGGGTTCAATATTTCAAGTATCTCACGGCATACCGGACTCTGAATGGGTCTCAGTAGAGGCCTGCGAATCAAAAGTAGCGGGTATCAGGGGCTGTGAAAGCGCCTCACTGAGTACCGGCGAACTGGTGAATGGCTTAGGAGAAGCTTCGACGTCGGTTTTGGACCTCAGTGGTCTTTCTCTGTCTTTTTTTTTGCGTTTTTTAGGAATTCCGGTAGTCGGATAGCTAACTGACGACATTTCTGGATAGTTAAATCTCGAGCCAAAATATTTAGAAGCAAAAATATACAGACGTTTAATAGTGTGTTCATTAAATTTAGCACAAAACCGACAGCAAGGCACATTGTGGTCAGGGCCTAGGCAAGGAATACAGTAAAAATAAAATCCTTATGAGGTATTTGCTTCCCACAAGTAATACAATTATTAACTTTTACTGACATTGGTAAGGAGCAAGAAAAAGTTTCCACAATGGGGTACTTAGCTTTTAGTTGAAGACTTCGGTTCTGAAACTCGAAAACGAATATTTCAGGAGTCGGCCAACCAGCACTTGCAAACTGCTTTTGCTTCAGGCACAGTGCGGCAAGAAGAACTGATGAAAATGGCGTCGGCTGCATGTTTTATACCCCTAACGTCATGGAAGAAGGGACAGCAACCGACACAGGACCCAAGACTTTGTTAATCAGGCCGACTGAGGGCAACCTGCCAGCAGATTATCCAAATGTAATGACTGCAACAGTGAAACACAAAGAATATCAACAAAAAATAAAACAGTTCACTGTTAAATATCCCTCCAATTATGTCACATGACAATAACAACCAATCAACAATCAAGATAAGCTAAAACCTCCCCCCAAAAAATAATAATATACACCTTTAAAAAAATTAGATTCTTTAAATTCTTTAAAACCACTCAGAACATTTAAAAAAACAACAACAATGAAATCATACAGTAAATGAACGGAGTTTTAATAAACTCAGACATACTCTCATTCAGACCAGGGTGAGTACAGTCATTAAGCCTGATCTTCCACCTAAGTTCTTTTAATTCAATGATGTCATTCCATGGACCGCCCCTCACATCCTTAGTAACTATATTCAAATCCATGAACCTAAAAGAATGGCCAGAAAAAAATGAAATGTGTTTTGCCAAAGCATTGTTCATATTTTGTTTTCTAATATCAAGTATATGTTCATAAATTTGTTCTTTAAATCTTCTTTGAGTTTTATCCACATAGAAACATTCACATTGCAGGCAGTGGGCCAAATAAACAATCCCCACTGAGGACTGTGTAGCAAATATTCACTATAGGAACCTATGTGTGTGTGTGTGTGTGTGTGATTGTATATTAGTTTTCATCACCTTAGTAATGGGTGCTAACCCTAATGCTGCCCCTTCTCTCAATCCTAACCCTGCACTTTACCTTAATAAAAACCTTCCCATACCACTGCCACTATTCAGATTAATTTGAGGGTAGTGTGAAAATCGGGCGACAAAATAATTTTCTTCGCTTGATCTTTTATAACTTCAATGTTAAGGGTGTTTGAACTTCTCCCAGTTTTTCATCACGACATTAAGCATGTTTGATGATTTAGAGGAAAACCATATACACATGTATGTGTGTGTGTGTGTGTGTGTATGGGTCTACTGAAAAAGAATGAATGACACACAAATATAGACATTCACAAGGTCGACCACAAAAGAAGGACTTTGCAAACAACATACACTAAGCATGCGCCAAGGAAAAACTCAGTGCATGCAAAACACAGTTTTAAAAATAACCTAAAACATCTTTTTTTTAGCAGGAGGAAATCCCCACTACAACCCCCCATGGGGGGGGGGGGCTATGGCATCCACACTCCTTGGTAATTATATATACTAACCGAGATAACACAATGTTGGGAAAAGGGCATATTTCACTACCTCAAGAACTGTATAATCTTGCATACCTGCCGGCCCTAAGATCTCACAATGGGAATGGGTTGGTACCCAGTTCTATAGCTGTTATTGATTCTGTAGGCTAGTGGTGTGACAATAATATTAAACAATTGGCTTCCATGTAATTGTATAACAGCATGATCTGAATCTGATTATGATTATTTAGACAGAGGAAAGAGAAAATGCCCTGTGTAATATGCTCATCTGAAAGTATATATGCATCTTCATTACCCAGTAATAACACTGACAGTCTGCCAGAATGGATTAATTAATGACATCTTCTTCCTAAAATTAAACACTTGCAAAGCTATTTCATTTATGATGGATACAAAAAAGGTTTTACATCATTAACTCAATTCCTGGGTAGCAAAATATAATGCTGAAGGATTGAAGCCACTGGGCATGTTATTAGTACAAAATCTGAACTGAGTAATATTCATGTATATACTTTGATTTCATTGTATTTAATTCAGTTTACATGTTCATATGCTGATTCCATTCACTAGAGTTATTTTGCTTTATTAAGTGGCTCCTATGTAACAATAAATTTTATTTACAATTAGATGCAATGGCAGTGTGGTCTGTCAAAAATTCTTAGTTATTATGGATACACATATATAAAGAGTGAAGGTTTGTTTAAATTCACTGCTTTTAAAGTGTTTGTGATTTACAAGTATTTCTCATTACTATTTCTTGTGTAATAGGGAGTGGCTTTTATTGCAAAGCAATATTAAAAGTTTAATGCAATGATGTTACGATTCAAAAATCATATGTTCTTTGTGACCGTTCATATTCTTTTTTGGAAGTTACAATTTACAAGGATGATAGAAATTGAAGTTTAAATTGCAGAAAAAGGAAGATGCCTGCAATATTTGTGTTACATAGAGGCAACAGTAATCCTAGAAATGCTACTGCCAATAGCCCAAGATATTTATTTTCACAGGCAGTATGCAGTGCTGCACAGGGAATGATAATTTAGCAAAGACCACTGAAGACTGATATCATGAAAAAATGATACCCACCCATAAAAACAGAGTAGTTACAGAAACAGATGTTGGGAAGTTAGCTCCATGTATTAAAGAAATATGTACCATGGCTAGTGCAAACAATAATAAAATGAAAAAAAGACTTAGTATGTCATTTGTGCCTGCCAAAGTTACAATTATTTTGTTAATGTTTTGTTGCAAAATTAATATAATATTAGGGAATTAGGTGAGGGAAAGCATGGAGAGCAGTGCAGAACTGTATCAATATTAAGCTACTAAGGAAAGATGCAACAAAAATGTTGCACTTAAATGTGAAGATTGTAAACTATGAAAATATATCACAGGCTTTATCCAAACACAAGACAAGTCGTTGTCAGTAAAACAGGGTCCTTGGATAAAAAAAGAGAGATACAGTTTCCACAGGAACATCCAATAGACCCCTCAATGACTGTATTTGTAGATATAAAGTTAGCAGTAAATTTCCACAGGAACTTTCAATGAACCACTCAGTAAATAAAATCTGCAACAAGTTTATTTGGTGAGCGCTTTTGTGGAGTAGATACACCACTTCATCAGACCTATTAGCAGGGGCGGCCTGTGCTATTGGACTGGCGGACTGCAGACCCCCCAGCTGTAAAAAAAGAAAGAAAGTAAAATAAAATAAAAAGAAAGAAAATAAAAAAACAATCGCAAGTAGCGGACCTTTGTGCATGCGCATTAGCAGCATTTCCGATATCCAGACTGCTGCTGAACCAGTCAGGAGCATGCGCAGACTGTCTCAGCAGCAGTCCGGATTAAGAAGCATTCAAGTGCAGAGATCCCAGAAGTCTGTGCAGTTGTAACTGCATAGACTGTCACTGGAAAGGGATTGGACTGCAATGTCGGCAGGCTGGGAGTCTCGTCGGGGAAGGACATCTCGCGGGGCTTTCTAGTGTTGCAAAGAACAAAGCTATGGCAGGATTTAGTGCTGCAACGAATGAAGCTAGCAATGAATGGACCTGTCCCAGGTAGGGGGAAGTGTGTCTGTGTGTAAAATGCTCCAGGTACTACATGGTGGTGGGTAGAGAATAAGGCTTGAACCCTGTACCTTGGGCCCAGATGGCAAGAGCCTGAATTCCCTACCTACCACCATTTGTAAAAATGTTGCAGATTTTTCCCTCATACTTGTTCTGTTCCTCATAAAATCTGTGGTTTCTGTATTTTTGTGTCCTTGCAAAGCCAGTAGTGCATTGGTAGCATTGTTGCCTGATAGCTACATGTTCTCTGGTTTGATTCTTGGCTGGGGTGCCTTACCTCCTGTGTGGAGTCTGTATGCCCTCCCTGTTTTTGTTTCCTCTAGTGTCCTCCCATCTTACAAAGACATGTGTCTGTCTGGAGTGTTTCTCCCTGGGCCTCTGCTAAAAATTAGCTTTTGTTCCAAGTCAGACTTTCCTGGTTAACAAATGTTAAAAATGACATGCATTTGAATATCAGACTTCATATTCTTCAGAAAGTGCATGGTAACACAAAAGCTTTTATTCTAGCAATTTTCTAAATGTATAAGATGGATATTTGAAATTTGTCCCTATTTTTGGGACTGTATTCCTCCATTATTGGCTTCATCCAGGTTTTGTGCTAATGTTGACAGCTATGGTAAAGAACTGAATTCACTGAATATGTTTGGGGGCTATATTCCCCCATTACTGGCTTTGTCCGGGTGTTTTTTGCTAAGAGGTTGAGAGCTATGGTGAGAACTGAATTCACTGAATGTTTGGGGGCTGTATTCACCCATTATTGGCTTTGTTCAGGTGTTTTGTGAGAACTGAATTCACTAAATGGTAGCAATTTAAGTTTCCATCTTCCTCTTTCACAAAACAGCTGATTTGGCATAGTGGTATGTTGCTCTGACTGTTTTGCACAGGGTCCTGGGTTTAAGGCTTGGCAGTGAAATGTATGGTGGTAACACAGCATTTTATTCTAGCAACTTTCCAACATTATACACGCAATGTTTA
The DNA here is from genome assembly GCF_019279795.1 of Protopterus annectens. Taxonomy (NCBI): domain Eukaryota; kingdom Metazoa; phylum Chordata; order Ceratodontiformes; family Protopteridae; genus Protopterus; species Protopterus annectens. Next base: position 599,172,814 of record NC_056750.1, on the reverse strand, counting down.
AAATGTGTCCCTGTTTTTTGGGCTTTTGTCCCCCCCCACAATAAACTTTGGCTTTTTCCAGATTTCTTTGTGCTGCAAAGTTCAGAGATACAACTGAGTGAGTAGATTTTACAAGGAGCTGGGAGCTGAGAGCTGCAGGGGAGCAAAACTTTAGTGCTGCTTATGCTGAGTCTGCTTGCATTGTTAATAGCACAACAGGAAGTATACTTGCTTTTGATGCAGAAGGCTGTGGGCTCTACTCCCACAGTAGATAGATGCATTGCTGATACTGTACTGTATTGCAAAAGGGGTGGATGCGAAGATGCCTAGTAACTATGAACCTGTTATCAGTTTGCCATCCATTCCCTATTGCAATATTGCTAGCTTATCATTTTTTAGTGTAAGATAGGCAATTTATTCCTCAAGGGTAACGGGCACTTTATTTGTAGATGAAACAATGAAATACAAAGTTGTTTGCTAGCAGCAACCTCTTCATTAGTTACAGATCTCTTTAATATGGAATTATTTAGATGACTTTTACTTCTTCAGAGATTGTGCATATGTACTGATACTGGTGGACTGTAGAAGTTTGAGTAGACTTTTATGATGGAAATGTTTAGAATTGGGAAGTTTTGTCATTACTGGTGCATGCATTTTGTTTCATTGTTTACTGGAAAAATTTCAAAACAATAAATTTAAAATACCCTCTAAAACTGTACTGTACTGTACAAGGAATATAATTTAATACAATCAGGAAGGTGTATGAAAGAGCATGTGTATGTTTTGTGTGCAAGGGGCCTCTGATTTGAAAACAGCCCAAACCCAAAGTTAAACTGCCACTGGCAAAACGTATTTTTTTTTAATGTGGGTTTCAATGCTGTTTCAGTGATTGTGAGTTTTCAAGGGTTGAGAAGTTTTAATGCTAAGTCTGTTCTCATTGTGAGACTGCATTGCTTTGTTTAGCAGATATGATATCTATTAGTGTTTGCACTGTAAAATACAAAATAACACTTTTAAATGAAGTCCAAATCATCGCAGAAGTAAAGCAGTATGCACATTAGTGTTTATGGTAAATGGGGTGAAATAGCCAAGTAATAGGTTCATAGGTTCATACTAGGCTATCTGCCCTAGGGCATTTATAAGCCTAGCCAGAATGTGTTTGGCTTTCGCCACCCATTTTAAATTTATTTTGCTATGCCCTTTTTCGAGGTTAGTATACTGTGCCTCTGTCTAACAGTGACACAGAAGTGATACCCGGGGTAAACCTACGATCTCCCATCCACTCATCAAGATTCCTCTTGAAGAGAGTCAATGAGGGACTCTGCCTAACCTGGACTGGGATTTTATTCCAGAGTGAAGGGAGCCTCTGTGTTATGAATCTGTCCCTCCAGCATGTCCTATTTATTTCAGTGCTGAGGTTCAAGTCTCTCGAGCGCGTGGCTCGATGGGATTTGGATTTTCTGAGGTGCAGCATGTCCATTAATTCCGAGTTGGACATGGCTTTATACGTCAGGCACAGATCACCTCTGAACAGGCAGTATGCCACTGAGTAGAGCTGGAATTTCTTTAACCGGGCAGCATATGGCATCTGTTTGAGCCCTTTGATCCTCTTGGTGAGGTACTTTTGGGGTCTTTCCAGTTGCTGCAGGTGTCTGGTAAGGTACATCCCAAAAGGGGCATTGTACTCAATTATAGGCCTGATGAGGGATGAGTAAAGAGGCACGATGACGTCCCCTGATCTAGATGCGAATCCCTTCATGATTAGGTGGGCTATATAAAATGTTTTTCTAACCACTTTGGCCACGTGGTTGTCAAATGAGAGATTGCTATCAACTTGGGTCCCCAGGTCCCTAATTACTTCTTCTGTACTTAATGGATTACCACCTATGTGGTAATTTGTGGGCACTTTGTTTTTGCCAAAGGGGATGACTATACACTTTTTGGCATTTAGCTTGAGGCCATGGCTCTGGCACCAGTTGTCTGTTTCTATGAGGCCCTTTTGGAGGATGCTTGTGTCGGCTGGAGAGTCGATTTTGGCACCCAGTTTGCAGTCATCTGCGAACTTGGTCAGCCACAGTCCTTCCATGTTGGCCTGTACCTCCGAGGAAATATATACCGAACAAGAGAGGTCCCAGGACTGAGCCTTGTGGGACACCACTTGTAACTGGTTTGGAGTCTGACATGGCTCCAGCAATTCTAACCATGTGGGTTCTGTCCTTGAGCCAATTTGCAATCCATCTAGTGACATAGGGGTTTATATTTAAGCTGGTGAGCTTATCTATAATGCCAGAGTGGGGTATTGTATCGAAGGCTTTTGCGAGGTCCAGGTAGGCTGTGTGGACCACCTTCCCCTCGTCAATGGCCTTGGTGACTGTTTCAAAGAAATCAACCAGGTTTAAGAGGCAGGATCTGCCCTTAACAAAGCCGAACTGGGTAGGATCCAGTGTTTGTAGGTCCCCAATATCTTTATTTATGAGGTCCATGATGATCCTTTCCATAGCTTTGCAGACCAAGCTAGTCAGGCTTATGGGGCGATAGTTTCCAGGATCCGTTGAGGCACCACCTTTATGGAGAGGGACTACTGTTGCTGTACGCCACTCTTTGGGCACATATCCTGTAGTAAGGCTGAGATTGAACAGTAGTTTTATGTTTGGGTTTAGCTCTTCTTGGAGTTCATGTAGGGCAGCCGGGACACTGTCTGGTCCCATTGATGCTGTGTTTTTTGCTTTGGAGAGGGCGGCTCTTACCTGAGCATCTGAGATGTCAGGGGGGCAGCACTCTGCTGGGATAGATATTTGCCCTTTTGGTGGGGGGGGGGCTTGCGCTGAACCTGTCAGCTAGGATGTTATCAATGTCTGTGGGTTCGGTGTATTTTTTGTCATTTTGGACTAAATCTGAGCATATCTGGGAATTACCACCCAGGTTCCTAACATAACTAAAGAAAGCCTTGTGATTATCCTTGGTGTCCTGTGCAATTTTTCTCTCTAAGCTGGCCTTAGACAATTTTGTGTGTGCCCGTAGTTTTTTGCTAATACTGATCAGTGATGCCTTCCCTTTTTGGGATTTTGCTCTATCATTTAGTAGCTTCCTCCTTCTATTGTATAGTTTGTTTATGGCTGGGGTCCACCAGACAGGACGTCTGCCTTTGGAGGATTGGGTCTTGGTTTTATTTGGGATCGCATGATCCATGCATTCCTGAAGGTGTTCATAGAATGCGTTTATAAAGGATTCTGCAGTCTGGGCCGTATTTTCCACAGGCCCGGGGGCTTTGAAGGATTCCACCTCAGTTTTGAGGAGTGTGAAATTTGCTTTAGAGAAGTTTTTCACTGTGGTTTTCTGGGCAGGGGGTGGGGTCGGGATGTGAATATCCAGTGAGATTAGTTTATGGTCTGATCTTACCAGTGAGGGATACACTTCTGGTCTGGAGCATAGAGTCCCCATGTTGGTGATGATCAGGTCTAGTATGTTTTCCCCTCTTGTGGGAGTGGTAACAAGTTGTTCCATAGAATTTGAGTTTATAAATTCAAGGAACCTTTGGGCTAGGGTGTTGGAGCTAAAGTAATGCTCCCAGTCTATGTTTGGGTAGTTGAAGTCGCCCAATATAATGGTGTTTGGAGAGACCTTCATATTTTCCAGTGTTCTCAGGAAGGCCGAGTGGGGTTCCTGGGTTTGGGAGGGTGGTCTGTAGCAGGCTATAAACTGGAAGGCAGTTTTACCCACTGTGAGTTGCACATGGATAGTCTCTGATGCTTCGTGCTTTGCCACCAACCTGGAGGTGTGGGTATCTTTGATGAATATCGATACTCCCCCTCCTTTTGTGGTTCGGTCCAAGTTTTGGGGCCAAAAAGCATGGTATGAGGTATAACCTGGTAGTGCTGGGGTGCTCTCGGGAGCCCTTAACCAGGTTTCTGTTACTGCACAGATATCGATGTTCTCCATGCTAAGGAGAGTTTCGAGTGTGTGCATCTTGAGGTTTAGACTTCTGGCATTGAGTAGCATTACTCTTAGTTTCTTATCCCTTGTGATACCTATGGAGGTGGGTTTGTCTTTTGAGCCTTGCCTAAAAAAGGCACTATGGGGGTAGCAAGAGCCTTTGCCAATATCTGAAAGCCCAGGGGTGACAGGTGCAAGCCGTCCCTAGCGAAGCATCGTGGCTTGTCGAGCATATCATCCCAAGCTGACAGGCATTGGATCCCCTTTGAATGACACCAGTACTTAAGCCAATTGTTGAAATTGATCATCTTGAGTTCATATTGTGGCATCATTCTTGGTGAGGGTAAAGATAATGGTTCATTGGAATGGCTGTGGGGGGGGGGGAGCTCCATTCGACCATGATTTTGTGAGGGGGGGAAGGGCAGCAAACTCAAAGATAGCCCCGGCTGAACTATACCTCTCAACTGTCCAGATTTTTGCAGAATGAATAGATTTTTGCTTCTCATTTTTCGTTTGTTCCTCATAAAATTTGTGGTTTTCTTTCAAATCATTTAGGAATGAAGTCAGTAAATAATGACAGACACTGACTTTCAGACTTCATAACCTTCAGAAAAATGCATGCTAAAGCAAGACCTGTTATTCGATCAACTGTCTCAGTTTATACAAGAGCAATTTTTAGTACTGTTTATATGTTCCCCCCATATATTTGGCCTTGTTCAGATGTCCTGCATTAACAGGTTGAGAGGTACATGCAAATAAATTGCTTTATAGAATTAGGCATATCCAAACCTCTCAACTGTCCCCGACTTTGGCTCAAAATGTTGCTCTTCCCCTAATAATCCCTCCGCAAAATGGTAATTTTGGAAGAAAACATGGAGGGTTTACAATTAATAAATAACTGTAATAATCAGTTATAGATTACTTTTATTTCAGAAATGCATGTAGATTCTTTGATTTTTGTCAGCGTCTCAAGTTAGCAATACTAATATTAAAAAGTGTCCCTTCTTTGACAGGTTCTCAGCTGTATTGTGTGGCTATTTTATATTTTTGAATCACATTTTTGGTCCATTTTTCATAAAATTGTGTTTTTTTTTGGCAAATTAGTGGCAAATCATTAAAGACTGAAGTTAGAAAATAATGACAGACATTTCAGTTTCAGATTTCATACCCTTCAGAAAATTCATACTAATGCAAGACAAAGCAAAATATAAGTTTATAAGAGCAATATTTAATAGCTGTCCTTATTTTTGGGCCTTTGTCCCACTTCTATGTATGGCTTTGTCCAGATTCCTTGCTCTGAGGTTGAGAGGTATGACAAATGTGTCAGGGCCATTGCAGTCAGCCAGAGACATTTCCAATTGTGACATACTTGTTGCACCCCACTCCCCCATGTAGTGACTCTGGATGTGTCCAAGCAAGGCAAGGAGCAGTTATGCAGTGTAAATGTGCAGACTATCCCCCCCATCCAAGGTAGACACAAGTACTACAATGGCTTTTCATCTGTCCTTGATTTTGCAGAATGTTCTGGTTTCTGTCATATTTTTATAATGTTGATTTATGCTTATTACTATTCAGAAAGTGCCTGTTGCTCTGTGTTTAAGTAGCAGTGCTTTAATGACCATCTGGTAAGCTTGTCTGAGATTGTAAGATGCAAGTAAGTTTTAATAAGCATACTGTTAAAGAATTGCCAACAGGGAAAGCCTTTCTGTTGTTGCCATGCAGAGAATACTTACATAACTAGATAACATATAAGCCTTGGGTATTGAAATGCATATGACATCATTTGTAATAAAGGACAGGATTACATTATTTTAAGAGCTCATTACAGGCTTTACCTGCAAACTAAACAGAATGCCAATCTATCATGTGTGGTCCATATCCTGTGCAGTAATCCTTTAAGCAATGTATGTTGAGCTTGTTTGCTTTTCATTTTTTACTTTGATAATGTTTTTCCCATGAAACAAGTAGATAGTTGTTGTCAGGCAGCAGGTCTTTTTTGGATAAGAAACATTTTTACAAGTGGGGGTATCACAGAGATTGCTACTTTCAGCATGCTACTTGGTACTTTAATAAAGCTGAATATAAATTATAATTAGAACTGGAGTACAAGGAGAAGTGGTTTGAGTTGAGTGCTTGTTTTTCTTATACTTGATTTTGACTAGCATTCCAGTAATGTATTTAAAAAGTAATTTATTTTTTCATGCCTCACAACCTTGTTGTTTCCATCTAGATATTAAGTAAGCTGTCATGCAGCCAATGGATTGAAATATGTTTTTTCTTCTACACTTCATTTTATTGTGATTGGACTCTCATAATGATGGTTTGGCACCCAGGGCAGAGTATTTAATTAAAGTTACAGTTTTTGTGGTTTTGAGCATAGCCCCTCCCCTTTCTAGTTGGCCACACCTATTCCCATTGACCCCACCCATTCAGCTGTCTCCTGCAGACCCCCCCCTTTTATTTGAAGTCACCAGCAGCCACTGCCTATTACTAATGAAACATCCAACTCTAATATATCCATGTTAATTAAAAAGCAACCAATCATCAGTAAGCAACTATTAACTTAAACACACCTTCCTTAAAAAATATTACATCATTACTAAAAATTAGCATTTTCCAAGAACATAATATGCATTCCTATCAGTTAAAAAACATATATATAATTCAAAGACATATACTGCAATGTATATAACTGTTGTACCTAATTGTACAGCTTTATTTTTTGGCCAATGGTCTTGATTTTAACAGGGGTTAAAGGGGTACCCTGTCATTTAAGCCCCTTCCATTGTCTGCCCTGAATCTCACTATCCACCTACATTCTGTTGTCTCTGTTAGGTTCACAATGTCACCCCCGCTTTCACTTCCATAGACCATTTCTACAGCAAGAAATCTAAATGTGTGTGAAGTGTCTGTTGTATTAATGTGTTTTGCAAAAGCATTAGTGCAATTACCATTCCTGATTTTCAGCATATGTTCCCTAATCCTAAATCTCAGTTTCCTGTTGGTTTTGCCAACATAGAAAGATGAGCACTGGTTACATATAGCTAAATAAACAATATTTATACTATTGCAGTTTGCCCTAACATTAAACTCAAATTCTGTCTGAATGTCTGGATGTAAGAATTTATTAGTAGTGTCAATATATCTGCATTGATTACAGTTATATCATGGAATTGTGCCTTTCTTTCCACCCAGTTTATCCATATCTTTTCTCTTTTTTGGATAACATAAAAACTGTTTCAGTGATTTCTTATTCTTAGAACAGGTCCACTATGCATAGCTGAGTGTGTATGGTGTAGCTGTTATACAGGTAAATTGAGCAAAACCTGTCACATTCTTAGGGCATATCATATACATTATAAACAAGAACTTACTGAATGTATTGCAAAACTGTAAACACAATTTGGAATGTTCTTGGCTCATTCAGTTTCAGATATGACTAAAAGGGCCATGAAAGAGGAGGTAATGTAAGGGGCCATTCTGAGCTTCAGAATCATGGTGGCAGTGGTAAGTGGAAAAGGACAGTTCTCGTGATATGAATACTAAACTTTCACTGAAACCATTGTTAAGACTAACACAAATAAATAACATAGATTATATGAAATGACAGATGACATGTTTGCACTTCCGTAAAATATGATGATATTCTTATTAATTATGATGATGTAATACTGTCATGAAAACATCAGTATTGAGGAAAAGCTTCTTTGCTCAAACAGCATTTTTTATTTGTTTTAATAAATATGAGTTTCATGACTGGTGATATATTTTTTGGCTTTGATGAAAATGGCTGAAATTTGGTGAAGAGGAAGTTTTAATACTTGCTGATCTTGTTTCTCAAGTAAGTAATGCATTTCTATATACATACTTTTGTGTAAAATTTAAACAGCAGTTCTGTAATGTTTTGACACATCAGCTAGAGGTGAAGCAGAATTAACTCTTTGACTCGGTCATAATACAAAGTTTACATATACTGTCCCAAGCTTCAAGGTATTTATTCAAACGTTTTTTTAAATTGGGAGAGAATATCCAATACAATAATGAGCATTTAATAAAGGAGTTATATATCCTCCAAAAAAAGGAAGCCAATCTGGTGGTCCCCTGCCATAATCAAACTCTACAACAGAAGAAAGAAACTGTTGCAAAAAAAGAGCAAAATCCCATGATTGGAGGAACTCCCTGGTCAGCCTCAGTAAGAAGATGAGATCCCTCATAAAATCCTCCAAAGCCAGTTATGAAAACAAAATCACCACCGATTCTAAAGAGAACCACAAAGCATTCTATAGCTACATCAAGAATCTCAATGGCAACACTCAGATCTGCTCTGAGCTACAGCACAATGGCACTAAATATACAGAACCAACTGATATTGCCAACATCCTGGCAGATAGGTTCAGTGCTAACTTTACCCCTCTCACCCCCTAAAGGGCCCATCTCTATACTGACAGAATGCAAAGTTCCTGGAATCATGGCTGCACAGGTAAAAACCACACTCTCCAAAGCCAAGAACATAGCATCCATAGGACCTGACAACATCCCAGGCTGCATTCTACATGAACTACAGAATGAACTGGCACCCCACCTAAGCACCATGTTCAATCATAGCCTCACCTCAGACTTTGTGCCCACTGAATGGTGCACAGCGAGGGTTATCCCACTCCACAAAGGGGGAGCCACCATGGACCCCAGGAACTGCCGCCTCATTAGCCTAATGAGCCTGGTCTGCAAGGCCATGGAACTTATAAACAAAGACACTGGCAATCTCCAAACTCTGAACCCCACCCAGTTCGGGTTTGTAAAAGGCAGATCATGTCTCCTAAACCTGATAGACTTCTTTGAAGCAGTCACCAAAGCCATAGACGAGGGTAAGGTGGTTCACACAGCCTATCTAGATCTCGCCAAGGTTTTTGATACATCCCCCACTCTGGAATTATAGATAAACTCACTAAACTTGGTATAAATCCCTGTGTCACAAGATGGGTTGCCAACTGGCTCACTGACACAACCCACACTGTGAAAGTAGCAGACTCCAAATCCAACTTCAGACCAGTGACAAGTAGAGCACCACAGGGTTCATTCCTGGGTCCTCTACTGTTTGGTATCTACTTTTCTGAAGTACAGACTAACACAGAAGGTCTTTGGCTAACAAAGTTCATAGATGACTGTAAACTAGGAGCCATAATCGAAACTCCTAATGATGTGGACATCCTACAAAGGGGCCTCACTCAGACAGATGCCTGGTGTCAAAGCCATGGCCTCAAGCTCAATGCCAAAAAGTGCATTGTCATCCCTTTTGGTAAAAACTATGTACCCATGAGATACCACATAGGTGGTAGTCTACTTAACACCAAATGTGTGATAAGAGACCTTGGGAAACAGGTGGACAGTAGTCTCTCCTTTGATAATCACATCACCACAGTAGCCAGGAAATCCTTCTATGTGGCACACCTCATCACAAAAGGTTTCTCATCCAGGAAAAAAGAGGTCATTGTTCCCCCTCTACTCATCACTCATTAGACCCATTATAGAGTACAACGCCCCTTTTGGTATGTACCTCACAAAACATCTACAACAACTGGAAAGGCCACAGAAATACCTCACAAAGAGGATTACTGGCCTCAAACAGATGCCCTACGCAGACCATCTCAAAAAAACTCCAGCTTTACTCCATTGCATATCGCCTACTCAGAGGCAATCTTTGCCTAACATACAAAGCTATGTCAAACTTAGAGCTGTTGGGCATGCCACACTTAAAGAAATCCCAATCCCTCCAAGCTACATGCTCTAGGGACCTAAGTCTTGTCACCACAATAAACCAAACATGCTGAAGGGATAGATTCCTGCCCAGAGGCTTCCCATACTCTGGAACAAACTACCTATCTATATCAAACAAAGCTCTTCATCATCACTCTTCAAGAGAAATCTATATGACTGGATGGGAAATAGGAAATTCATCCTGGGATCACCTCTGGGGCTCTGCTCAACAGGGGCACAGGAAAATAATTTTCTTGGGTGGCGAAAGCCAGGGTACCTTTTTGGCTAGGCTTATATAGGCCCTAGAGTCAATAGCCTAGTACCTACCTATGAACATATGAACCTGTTAGAAGTAGCTCTGCCAGAAAGTATACCTCTGTGAAAGTTTTCACTGGGAGTTTTGTCATTGCTCAGTGTAAGTATATTTAACATGAAGTGCCCTGCTGTGTATTAACTTTAGTCAAACACGTGCCTGTCCTGTGCTGCAAAGTGGCTGTGACACTCCACTGAATGGAGTAGCACTTGCACTGTAAGGACCACTTAAATTTGCCACCATCCTTTCTCCTATACACCAGTTACTTTCACTCCCTACCTTCTTGGTGTTTACCTTCAGTAAATGAAAGAAAACCTTTCTACTTTCTGCCAATTTCTTAATTGCTTTGCACCAGCTGTAAACTGATTGTTCTCTGTAATAATTGGCCTGAGGGTGAAAGGCCTCACTATGATAGGTTTTGCTTTGCTCCCCTACCCTATCACCAATTCCCATCCATCCCTCTTTCTCTAGCATACTTAATGCATGCATCTTTCACCTGTGACACCCATTCCCAAATCTTCCCAAAACAACTTTACTACTATCATACAAACACTCCTGTTTTTATTTACCTATTTCCCAACTTCCATCTAACATTTAATATCATTCCCAACAGCCTTTCTCCCTCCATTACTGCTTTGCACTATATTAATTCTACTTAGACCCCCTCCCCAACAGTACCCATCTACTTTTTTACACTTTGATTTCTACTTTCCCAACATAAACCCTTGCTATTTCCTATCTTAGTTACCTCCTCATACTCTATCCTTTCAAATCCCTCTGCTTCTTACATTCCAGAAACATGTTTCTCCTACAGTTACTCATACTAGTACCTCTTCTACTTGCACACTTAACATCTGACTAACATCTACTACCCTCATAATTCCAATGATACACTTATACTGTGTTCTTCAAGTAAAATACTACTGAACCTCATCTCTCAATCACACATTATCTGTATCAAGACTCATATGTCCTACTGTTCAAGTACAATTTTTCAAAGCAACAGCCATTTATTCACAAGTTGGGTATGAAACATACAATCAAGCAAAAATGCCTTTACCTGTGCAATCATACTTCCATAACCATAAAACATAGCTGTGACATACACCCAAACCTATGTCCCAGTCAACATATGTAGGCACCAAACAGCATACCCCATTAGCTCCTTTATCACTAACACCTCCCCCACAGTCTAAACCTGGCCTTCATGTATACCATACCAATTTACAAAGTACTTATTACAAAATCCCTGAAGTGCACTCATGGATAGCACTACACACTCCAGACATCTCAGTCGCTACAAATACCTGGCTCCATCAGGAAACAAAAAAATAAAGAAATTTCCCCAACAGGCTATAACATTATCAGATTAGACAGAGCTGGTACTATCAGTGTTTTCTACAAAGACGCACTAGATATCTTCCTTTTCTCCCACACCCTGCCAAATTTCTCTAACTTTGAAATTTTACTAACCATGTTAAAACTAAATGCTTGCGAAATAATTACAGTCATGGGTATATACATACCCACAGGTAACAATACTAAAACACAGGAAAATGCTCTGCTGGGCCTCCTCAAAAATCAGTCATGAAACCATAATATATTTATTTTTTGTTTAGTGGGATAGTGCACTGATCAAACCATACAATCTACAAATCTAACCAATAATATACATCTGTACAAGATCACCCAACTTATAACCACATCACCTAGATATGACAAAGCCACAGACAGAGAATCAGTCTTCGATTGGATATTACATCCTCTCCAAATAAAATATCATCACATGGAACTCTGTCAGACAGCCTAAGTGATCACTTATCACCTTACACTATAATGTACTGAAGCAACAACCCCAAAACATATCATTACAGTCTGGTAAGAAAACTTACTACATTTCACGAAGAAATGTTATTAGCATACTGGGCCTCAGTCAATAAACAGGACAAACTACACAGCCAACACCAAACACACAGAAAAAAGTATCACAGCTGACCAATTCAATACCCACCTTAAACAGGCAGCACAGTCATTAACTAACCAGTCAACTAATCAAGCTCTAGAGGTCCTTACCCAATCAAATAACTTCCTTCAGTATTTCTCTTTCCAAACAGTTCTCACAGATACCATCAAAAGTACTGCCAAAATATAAAGCCTAAAACAACTACCCCTGACAATTTCTGTGGTGAATATCTTAAAATATCAGCTAAGGCTATTGCATATCTGGTTTCAGTTCTGATAAATCAATCCATATCTGGAAATAATGTACCCCCACTATAAAAAAATCATTCATTATTTTCCTGTACAAGGATGGTATTAATACAGATCTTTCAAACTATAGGCCAATTGCCATTTTATCTCCTCCATCAAAAATATTAGAAAAATGTATTCATAAGCAACTTATCAACTATCTAGTAGATAACCAACTCCTGTTTTCAACTCAAGATGGCTTCCATCCTCACCACAGCACAATTACTGTTTTGCTGAATTTTAATACTGTCAACACCCACTGAAATGCCAGTAGCCTCATCACCACCATCCTCCTAAACTTACCAAAACTTTTTATACAGTCTTCCAACAGACTCTGTTACATAAACTCTCATCCTTTGGGCTTACCAGCTCTTCACTGCACTAGTTCCATAGGTAGGTACCTCTCAGACAGAGCACAAGCAGTGAAATGGAAGAATGGTTTCTCCATCTTCTTACAAGTAACTATTGGTATCTCACAGGGATCTATACTAAGCCCCATAGTTTTCGACATATTCATCAATGACCTATATATACATACTGCTATCCTATACCACCACAACCAGTCTTCATCTATAGTTTTTAATAGTGTAATAATGTAACACTCTGAGCTCTAATCTGCTCTGCAACATCTCTCTCTAAACTCTAATCTGTTCTGCAAAATCTCTCTCTAAACTCTTTTAACACCTTACACAACAATCATTCTTATTGACTGAAACACAGTAATAATTCACAATTACTTCTAGATCATAAAAAACTAAATTACTGCTCTTCATCCCAAAACACATCTTTACTAAAACAATAGACTAGATAAAATGTAGCCACCATGTATCACACATGGTTTAAAAAATAATCAAAAACTAGATACATTCTACAGAGTAAAAACATGTCTCAGTGACAGACAAGACGTACAGTGTCTGCTTTCTTACTGCCATCTCCCCTCTGTGCTGCTTCAATCTTCACTAAACTTCAAGTCTCACAATTGTCCATAATTGAACAATATTATAATAAAATGGCCACATTTGCAGTAAACTATAACAATAGGGCATGCCCTCAAAAAAAATGAAACTGCTTAGAACTACATCACCTAGCTCTTTCTTAGCTAACTTGTCCAGCCCTTAACTCCTCTAACAGAATTTTATATACTAAGGAAAAATCACCAATTACTATAACCAAATCCTCCAATACTGTAGGTGACTCTGTATTCAAACAGTGCAGCTAGATAAATGGAACCACATCCTACTACCCCTTAAATCCATTCAGAATGCAAACTTATTTAAAATACAACTAAAACTTCACATATCAAATCAATGGATCTGCTCCAGTAAATATCCAGGATAAATGCTGTCTTCAGCTTGCCATATCATCAAATCATTTGTCTTCTTTTGGAATCCCATACCACCACAACCAGTCTTCATCTATAGTTTTTAATAGTGTCTTGCAGCTATATTCATTATTTTGTTACACTACTTATCCTCATCACTACACTTCTAACATAAACCTCATTATAGCCATATATATAATTGTCTCTGAACTACAATATCATTTCTGCCCCTACCTAGTTCTTGCCCTCACATCAATTTATTTGAATTTCTAAGCACTAATTGCAGGATCTATTATTTATCTGACACACCCACTAGTGCACCTCTTCAAGTGCAAAATGTTCAACATCTACTAATGTATAATTATCTTTTATACTGTAACAGCAGCCTTTGCTTTCATATGAATGCAATCTAATAAGTCAATGTAAGTGTAGTTAATGTATATTTAATGTCTGCCTATCAACATTACTGAATGTATGTTCAAAAATTTTTGTAATATGCCAGAGATGTTCTCTCCAGGCCTCCACTTAATTTTTTTTCACTAAACCCAGATGGCCAAATGCAGCAAATAAAACCAAAATAAATAAATGAACTTTTGGCAACACTTTCAGAAGGAAGTGAGTGATGATTAGTCCCAAGGAAATTACTGTCATATGATAAAGTTATCACAGTAAAAGCTGTTTTAATACAGGAATTACCACAGGGGCACCATTCATTAGAGTTTTGAATTTAGATGCAGACAGGTGTCTGCTTGTCTGGTTTGACTTCCAGTGCTTTAAATGTCATCAGGAGTACCTGGTCTTGCCTTGCCAGAAACCTCAAAGAGGATACTTTATAGAAAGGGGACAGCAGTTTCCACTATCTTTAATTTTTTTGGGGGGCATTCATTAAAGTGTGCATTCATTAAAGGCAGCAACCTTTCTCCTTTACTCTGTAGTTTTAGAAAGAATACTGTCAGCATGACCATCTGGTTCTGAGCTATTTCAGAGACCACTGTGGAATAAAGTACAGATTAGTTCTTGAAGACTCATCTGTCTTGGTGAAAAATAGTGACATACTCTACTCCTATGTGAGTCTGAAGCAAGAATGTTGCATTTTTTTGACACTAAAGTTAAGGTCTTTCACACTTCAGCACTTATGCATAATGCTAAGTTCCATCTGAAGGGAGATGGTGTCGGGCTCTGTTTGTGGGAAGTGGCAAGTGATCTGTTTAGCAGATCATTTTTCTCTTATGAGTTGCAGACTGCATGCAGTACAAGATTCTTCTGGAGTGCTGGGTATAGGTAATCCCAGAGTGTGTTCCCCTGCCTTTTTTTATACCACATGACCAAGGTGCTGTTTGTGACCATTCTGACTGCTCATGTACTACTGAAGGCTTGCTGGAATAGATTGACAGAATTTTCTGGATGTTTACATTATTTATCATTATTGTTCTTGTGGGTGTACTTCCTCTTGACATTGAAGGAACCTATGTATTGTTAATCCCCAAACATAGCATGAGACATCTGTTGTTAGGATCTTATTGTGGAAAAATGTATTTCTAGATTTTAAAGAACTTGGTTTACCCACCATTTGAATTCTTTTTGAATGGCTGCGATATGGTAGCATGGACATTGCTTCTGCTACAGCTTCCACTGGTACCACTGGATCTTCTTCATGTAGTGTTACCAAGGAAACATATACCCTGGGGCTCTTGATATCTCACTGGTAGTTATGCAGTGTAATTGATGCGATGTTCAGAAAAAAGGTACAGAGGAAGGTGGCCTTTGAGAAGGGAAGGAATAATTTCCCTTTGTCATGTCCAACACCCCAGGATGTCTTCTTGCTGGATTAACACAGGGTTGACATCTTTTCATTGACAGAAATGCCCAAGCTAGTGAAACAGGCCATCATCTGTTTTAATGCTTTTCTAATCTCCTTTTGGGAAGAGGCCTAAATCAGGTAATCATTCAGGAAAGGGCAGATATGCATACCCTGTAGGCTGAGATAAGAAAATACTGGAAGTAAATATTTGGTGAATACCCTGACAATAGTAGAAAGCATAAATGACAGTAATATATGAACTGCAAGTTCTGTGATACTAACAAGAATCTTAGAAATGTCCTGTGATTCCATGAAGATGGGAACACAGAGGCAGGATTCTTTCATATCCATTGTAAACATCACTGTATTTATCAAAAGAGGTAACATGGATTGAAAGGTGGGCATCTTGAACTTCTTTACTATTTTCAAATGTTCCAGATGGCCTTCAAGAACTGCCCTTTCTTGGATGCAGGAAAAACTTTGAAGAAAGACTCCATTCTATCTCCTCCTCCTTTCTATGGTAGTAGATATGAGCAGCTGTGAGTACTGGAACTGGTAGCATTCCTTGTTCTGGTGGGATATATGATATCTCTATGAAAGGTACTCTATCAGATGTCAGTGTGAGCTGAGGGGACTAGTAGGGTCCATTATCCCTTCCTCACCCCAGCTGACTGACTCAGCCCCCTCCTTTTCTCCATGAGCCTCTTTCATAAGCCTTCTTTAACTGTTCACGGCTTGTCAGTTTTCCTTAAAAAAAAAAAAAATTGTAGGAATTTGGTTTTAGTTAGGGACTACAGACTGAAGTTAACCGATTCAAAATTTGTACTCTTTTGCCCTGTTCTTTTATTTTTAAAGATTTTCAGTGAAGGGGTAATCAAGTGGCAAGCATATACTAAAAGAAGCATTGAGGATTTGCCCCAACATCTTCAAGCAAATGCCATATCCCTCTTCAGGTGTACGTCTTAATCACTGTGTACAAGTCTGTCACCTCAGCAAATGCATCAGTATTATCATAGTCATGTTTAATGGTGTGTTTTTTTCAAGATCAGTGTTTGAATCAGTTTAGACAATCTTAATCTGAAATTGTAATGCATTTTTAACTGATCACTTACATGTCCCAAGTGGATGATATATAGAACTTCTTACTAAATCAAATAATCTGTTTTCTTTATTGTTGAAAAGGGTGCTATTCACAGTATCCAATTGTTGGGATTCCCTAACTGTATCTAGGATGACAGCAGAATGCACAATGGGATTTTCAGAAACTACTTCTTATATCCAATAAATGTAGTAGGCTTTCTGGCAACTGAAGGTTGGAAGCACAATTCTAGGGAGATATTTTTAAATGCACGTTAGAAAGCCTGAAGCACTAGAGGAAAAGCACTCATCTTAGGTTCACCAATCCCTAACAATTCTACACATATTTTGTAAGAAAGAGACATCTCCTTCAATTGATTGCCAAATTGTGTGTTCTGTTGTAAGACTAAGGAACATACCAAAGGAAACACCTTTAGGTGGAGAGGCCAAAGATATAGTCTTGTCTTTATCTGTGTCACATCCCAAAGGAGAATACATCCGTGGGGAGTATGCCAAGTTTTGGCCCTCCCTGTAATTGGTGTCCATTCCTCTTAGATAAAGATATGGTATCTGAAGTACTAGGCTCCGCACTACAAGCAATAGAAGATGGCTACCCATTGCCATGTTGCTGTGTGGTCCTCTATGAATCTTGCATATTGGCAGAGACAGGTATCTAGGGGCATGCATCCTGGGGAAAGGCTCTTTTCTGCAGCAAAAGAGGCTGCAGGTTTTAGTAGCTTGAAAGTTTACGTTCAGGACATCCTGTTAAAAGAATGAGGTAAAATCCAGTTGAGCAAGGGCTTCTTCTGGAACCTGTGCCACAAGCTTGTCATGCTAGAAATCAGGCATCCAGCTGTGATGCATCAATAAATTCTTGTGAGGTTTAGCAATACAGATTGTGCTATTCCATGCTGTTTGCATTTGGCACGAGACTTCAACAGATTACACTATTGCAAAAATAGCCACCTAAGCTGGGGGTTTACAATATGTCATCTCCTTAGAGTTAGAACCCTCAAGGTTCTTTAAGTACCTGCTTGGCCAGGTAACAATGACCTACAGATCTGCTCCCTACAAGGCCATGATAGTAATGGAAATAGATAACAACTACCACTAAGCTAACTAATAAGCAACCCATTATGCCTGATAGAGTGGGTGTTATTAAGGGAATTAATGTCTGCCCAACCCCGCAATCCCTAAAAGGACATTACTTTCTGGACAATGCTCATCCTGGAAGACATTACTGCACCTATATAATAGGCTAATTGTTAAACTCTTCTGTTTTGTTTTTATTACTATAGAATTCTTTGCTACATTTTTAAGTAAAATAAGTTCCTTCACCTAATGCTTTAACCTGGTGTAGCATATGTAACACACACACACATTGCTTTATTTGTCTTTTCTTTTTTTTTACTTTAAGATCTTTAAATGGTAAAGATGAATTAACAACCATAAAAAAAAAGATGGTGGTCATTTGCCTTTTTCATACCCTGCTTCATGGAGGGTTAATATGCTGCATGAATAGTAATTTTTTTCCAGTGCAATATTTCTACATTAATAACCTACTGGATATAGTTTGTTCTCCAATAGGGTGACTATGTATGAATTGCCCATTTGCTAAGGTAGAATACAATTCACTTCATCGGGTAAAGAATGTTTTCCATTTTTAAGTTGATGAGTTCCTGGTGTCTTCAATCACTTCCAAAACTCCAACTGGGAGGGTTGGAACCAACTCTGAAGATGTAGTTAGCTGTTGCTCCAACTGAGAAGGGCTTCACTGATTTATAGTGGGATAGGTTTCTGTACTGGTGTGGACCCAAGAGCCTAAAACCATACTCTTTATCAGCCAGCATGGGGCAGCATGAATGAAATCTGGTCTTTCCACTCTGAATTTTGTGGAGAAGCACAGATTAAGAGGGGATGCTGGAAAGGTGTACATGAATCCTACTACTATGGGAAACAAGCACTGCTGCTATCAACTTACACTTCCCCTACTGAATCAAGCAGAACAGTGTGTGCGTTGGGGGGGGGGGGTAATACTCTTAGGTATAATTAATTGTCCATCAGGAAACCCCATTCCTCAATGACCTTGACCAGAAAGGACTTCCTTATTTACAGTTCCAGGAAACGGCTGGAACGGTAAATGAACACGTCTGCTGCTGCATTCACATTATCCAGAATAACTATAAAACACAAATAGTGCTCAACGGTGAATAAAACAACAGGTGTAAGAATAATGACACAGTGTATGGGTCACTACCAGATCCACATCACGTGTCTGTATAGGTTTAAGAGCTGGTAACACGTCATCATCATCATCAACCCCTTTTTTCTCCATTTTCTATGAGGTTAAGGTATCATGTCAGATGTCACCATCTCTCTTTCTAGATTCAGTGGCACTCTCCTACCTTCTTTGACAGTCATGCTTGACTGATGCAGGTCTTCTCTCACACAATGTGTCCATCTCTTTTTTGTTGGTCTCCCTTGGCTCCTCTTGCCTTCTGTCTGTCCCAAATTTTGTAAGCAGATTGTCTTCTGCTTTCCTGCACGTGTCCAACCAGCATAATTTGTTGTCTTTCAGCTTCTCTGCAATTAGAGCTAATTGGGCTTCTGTGCTGATATTCTCATTTCATTGTCTGTCCCACAGTGTGCATCCTACTACCCTTCTCATGCACTTCATCTCAATCACCTCTAGCTTCCTCAAAGTGCTCTGCCTTCATTTCCCAGGCTTCTATACTATACACTACTACTGGTTGTACCATTGTTTTGTACATCTTACATTTCAACATATTTGGCATTCTTATGTCAAACACTACCCCAACACTGTGCAGGTTGGATACAGCCCCTCTGATACTATTTTTGACCTCCTTATTCAGACTTCCCTTCTTCTCAACCACCCCTCCCAGATACATGAAGCTGTTAACCTGTTCCACTATCTTCCTTCAATCTCAGTTCTCAGCTTCTTCTGATTCCATTTATTGCCATTACACCTGTCCTATCTGTACTCAGTTTCACCACGCATCCTTCAGTTTTGCATTCAGTTCCCCAAATCATTTACTAAAGTTCTTGTTCAGAGTCTACCTATAGTATTAGATCATCTGCGTTCAGCAACTTTGTTGATCTGTCCTTCTAACCTGTTTGCTATCATCACCATGACTGATCTGAACCCTGATGCACACCCAAGAACACTGAGAACCCCTCTATGAACCCATACACTGTTCATACTTGTGTCACTGGGTCCTTGTACATAGCCTGCACTAATTCTGACTGTGTTTCTGGGACTGCGAATCACTGCAGGATTGCCCAAATCAACTTTCTTGGGATACTGTCATATGTTTTTTCTAAGGCTAAGAATGCCAAGTTGGTCTCTTTCCACATTTCTAGCTTCCTCTGAAGCTGTCTCAATGCAAACATTAGGAAGGTTGTGCTGCTTCCACATCTGAACTGCTCATCTTCAATCTTACTTTCTACTACTCTGTGTATTTGTTTATTAGTGACCCTATCTAGACCAGATCTTTCATGCAGTTTAACAGCGGTCTGATGCCTCTGTGTGTTTGGGGCTATACAGCATCTTTGGCGTTTCTTTGTTTAGAAGCTGCTGGAAGTACTCCATCCATCTGCCTTTGATGTCCTGCGGACTGGTCAGAAGGTTGTTGCTGGCATCCCTTATGAAGGGTGTCTGACTATCTTCTTTATCTTTCTGCCTTTGCCTTGCAACCTGATAAGAATTTCTTTGTGCAATCTACTGAATTACTTTCCAGGAACTGGTACAGTGCCTCTGATGTCTTGTTCTTTGTTATTGCAACTGCTCTTTTAGCTTCTTTGATAGTCAAACAGCATTTCTTCTTAGCCTAGTCCATTTTTTCTGTCTCTCACTTTTTCCTTCACATCTTTCTTGTGATGACTTCTGGGACATCTGCATTCCACCATCAGCTTTCCTTATGTATCTAATCCCATATCAGGTTTGGCCGCATACTTGTTCTACAGTCCTCACACATCCTGTTTTGAGATGCTGCCATTCTTCTTCAACTCCACCTATTTCCTCTTCTTCCCAAGGTGCTAGAGCCCTGAATATATCCTTGAGCTCTTGTTCTTTCTTTCAAGTAAAATTCCAGGTCTTCAGCCAAAACTCAGTTGACCTTGGAGCCTTTTCTGCCCACTGCTTGCAGCTGATTGTGGTAACCAGTAGTTTATACCATGGGCAGACTGTTTAACTGTGGACTTTGCAATCGCTGATTCTGCCTCAATTCCCTTTCCTTATGAGGAGGAATTTTATTTAAGTTGCATGTTGGCTACTCATGTATGCAATCTTGTGACTGTCTCTCATGCTGAACCATGGTCAACCACTATCAACCCATTTTTCAAGCAAGAGTCTAGAATAGCCTCTCCATCTTTACTCCTGTTTCCCCACTCACGTGGAACCAGGCAGTCCTCATATCCCATTCTGTTGGTCCTGATATATGGCATTCAGGTCCCCCATTATCAATATTTATTTACTGACATTTGATTACTGAGAAAGTCCTACTGGGTACAAGTCCATTTTTAGAGGCGGCCCAGGGAGAAAAGCTCAAAATCATTACAAACATTTTATCAGCAGTAAATTTAAAATAAAACAAAAACATCTGCAGTTTAAATAATTATAACAAATTAGACATAATATAAAAACACACTGGTTAAAAATCGATATGAGGTATATGACAATCATTTAATATTTAGAGAAATTTTAGACAGTTTGTAGAGAAATTAATCATAAGTTAGTCTAATACAAATAGAAATGCAATATGAAGTGAGGAAAAAACAGGCTTATGGTATATTTAGAAAGTCAGGGAAGAGAATTAGCAGTAAGGAAGTAAGGGAAGCAGGGTACGTACGTAAGGAAGTATAAGGAATGAAAAAAATCTTGTTCACATTTAGGGATATAGTTTCTCCTAGATTTGAGCATGAACAGAGCCAGCCTTTAGCTAGGAAGTCTTTCAGAATGGTTTTGAAAGATGGGAGGGTATAGATCTAATGGATACAGGTAAGGAGTTCCAGGCCTTAGCAATCTTGTTTAAGTACAGACAATGCCCAGCAGATTTGCTAGGTTTGTAGACAGACAAGAGTTTTTGGTCACTGGATCACAATAACTGACTGGGAACATACTTGTGTAGTTTTTTTTTTTTTTAGTGCTGGACAGGCAGATGGATTCTGGATAACTTTATAAGTGGTAAGAAGTGGTGCGGATGTCAGTTCTAACCAATTTAGACTTTTTAGTGCTATACAGTGGTGGACTCTGAAAAGGGTACATGCCAAAAATTTAGCAACTTGGTTATAGCATTGTTCAAGTTTTAATTTTTGTGAAGCCTGGAGATTAAGGATGGGAGTGCCATAAAGGGGTGTGGGGAGGAGATACGTAGTGGCCAGTGTAGTTTGAGTTGCATCAGTGAGAGAGTTTCTGGCTCTGTAAAGCATCCCTAGTTTTTCTTATGCAATTTTGTATAAGCTGATCGAATGTAAGCTTATCATCCATTATCACCCCTAATAGTTTGCTATAAGGAGTGACTTCAATGGTTGTATTATCAAGAGAGAGGACTTTACATTTTGTTTTTTCATGAGAGAAATTTGGGAAAAAAGTAGTGGTTTGGTCTTTTTTGGGTTGAGCATGAGTTGTGAGTTATGAAGTCATGTTTCAGTGGCTGTTAAAGCTTCCTGGGTAATTTTTTTGAGGTGTACCATGTTGCCAAATGTGAAAATGAGAGTGGAATCATCTGCATATTTCTATTAGGGCACCCTGTTGTGTGGAAGTATAGAGGGTGTTGGCAAAAATATTAAAGAGGAGGGGATCAAGGATAGAGTCTTGTGGTACACAGGTGGCAGCTGGGAGGTAAGGTTACTTACTGATACCTACTGGGGAAGTAGCTTTTGAACAAAAACAGAACGAACCAGCATACAGTGACCTGAAACAGTTTAATGGTAAAAAAACATAAAAAACAGCAAAAGACTCAGACCGGTTTTGGCCAGACTAAATCACAGCCTTCATCAGTGTAAAGAAAAAACATCAATTGCTGAACCTTAAGTAGACCCATCTGTAATCACATTGGTTGTGTCTAAAAATATTCATTCAGACCAGGTGGGAATAATCCACCCAGTTTCACAATCCATTTTTTCTCTTTAGTATTTAAAATGGAATGCCACCCTGTCTTATTTGATCTATTCCCTTGTATAATATCAATAATCATAAAAGAAAACTTTGCAGATTTATGAACCAAATGATGTTTATAAAGTGCATTGTTGGCCTTCTTATTTTTGATATTACTAATGTGCTCAGAAATTCTAATTCTGAAAGGTCGAGAAGTTTGGCCAACATAAAATGAACCACACTGACATGTGGTCAAATACACCACCCAGTCACTACTACAATTGGCAAAAAAATTAAGATCATAAACCATTGCACAATTTCTGCTGGAAAACTGCTTGGGCTTGTTTACCTTATCACAGTTGGTGCAATGGCCACATGGGAAGCAACCTATCAGTGGATCACCTGTCAATGTAGTTTGCAAAAGTGGTGGATATCGATCCATGGTACCATGTTTGTAATGGTTAAAATAAGAGCCCAAATTTCTCCCTTTGCGAAAAGAGAATAAACATCTCTCTGGTAATATATTTGCTACTTCATAATCACATTGTAAGATGTTCCAATGCCTGTGTACACTTTGTATCAACTGGTCAGTATTCCTAGCATATGTAGTAGTGAACCTAAGTGGTACAGAATTTGTACTAGTATGATCCCTATAATTTAATAAATCTTGTCTATCCAAGGAATTCACCAAATTGCTGGCTTTTAGAACATGACCCATGCCATAGCCCCTGCATCTAAACCTGTTTGTAAGATCCTTCCGCTGTAATTGAAATGAAGAATCATTAGAACAGATGCGCTTTATCTGAATAAATTGTGATTTTGGGATGTTATGTGCCACATGGGGCGGGTGGAAACTCAAAGCATGTAGGAAGGTGTTGTACTCAGGATACTTCCTGAAAACTTCTGACCCTAAAGTATGATCAGGTAATCTAGTGATTGAAACATCTAGAAAAGTAATATTATTCATATCATAATGAACAGTAAACTCAAGGCCCCAGATATTATTGTTCAAATATGATATAAAATCATTTAGGCCCTGTGTATCACCTTTCCAAACCATCCAACAACCGTCCAAGTAACGTCTCCATATATCAATATATTCCAAGAAAGAATTGTTATGACAATCATAAATAATATGTTTTTCTACATAAGCCATGAATAAATCGGCATAAATGGGAGCAAACGAAGCTCCCATAGCGCTACCCTTCATTTGCCAGTAACAATCATCCTTGTAGAAGAAGACGTTGCTGGTGAGGACAAATTTTGCTAATTCAACCAAAAAAGAATTAAAGTTTGGTTGGTATAAATTAGCCTCATCCAGCCAATAGGACAAAGATTCCAAACCCGCCTCGTGGAATATTGGTGTATAAGGAACTAACATCCAAAGTACACAACAACCACTCTGGCTCCAACTGGCTATCCGAAATAATTTGTAAAAAATTTGTAGTGTCATGTAACCTTGAACGTATTAAACTAAGTAAGGGCTTCAGATGTTTAGTGAGATATAATGACAAAGGTTCCGTGATATACCCTCTCCCTGAAACTATGGATCTCCCAGGTGGATTGATGGGATCCTTGTGAACTTTAGGTAAAAAATAAATGTATTGGGTTGCTGAATCATGAACCATGAGCTGTTGTACAATATTATTAGTAATGATAGCTTGATCCCTGGCCCATAACAGAAAATCCTCAATTTGTTTCTTGAACCTAAAGGTAGAATTAATAGCCATAGGGGAGTAGTATCTCCGATCCGACAATTGTCTCTTGGCCTCTTTATCATAATCGCATGAATTAAAGATAACAACAGCCCCACCTTTATCAGCAGAAATAATAACAATGTTTTTATTATTCTGTAGTTCCAAAATAGCTTCCTTTTCAGCCAAAGAAATATTGTTAGACTTGAAATGTATATAAGATCTAAAGAAATGAAGATCTTTGAGAATACTATTTTGAAACTGATGTACCAATGGATGCATAGGTGGGTTGAAGGAAGATTTGTGATATACAAATTTGTCACCACTGTAGTTTCCAGTATTACCAAACAACAATTTTAGATTAAGATTTCGACAAAATGATACTACATCCTGAGCCAATATATCCTCAGAAACCATGAAACCAGGTACAAATGAAAGTCCTTTATTCAATACAGACACATGAATGGGTGATAAAACAAAGTCAGACAGATTTAAAACATTATCATTAACATTGATATTTATTTCTGCATGACCATTTTTAAAAGACTCTGTATATTGTTTATACTTTCTGTGTTTCCTCCCCCCACGCTAGTATCTGGGCCTAAAGGGATAGGGCCAGGAGTCCTTTTGGGGGAAGGTCACCCTGATACTGACTGTAATTCATTGTCAGTACATGATGAGATATCCTCAGTTGAAGAGCCAGAGACTAGGCTTGATTTTTTCAGGATAGAACGAGGTCTTTTTCTTTTAGGAGTCCTTGTGGAATTGGGTGTAAATCTAACCTGTTTGGTATAATGTACAAAAGGATTGGCACTCTGATAGTCACCCTGATCCCTCTGAAATTTCTTAATTTTCTTGGTCCATAACTGCTCCTCTAGAATTTCGAGATCTGTCGCTATCTTATTCAATTGTTTGTTAAAGAAGGTTTCCCCTTCAAAGGGCCACACATTATCAACCAGTTTAGTAACGGTGTCTATTTCCGAGTCAATAACTCTTTCATAAAACTTAGATAGAGCATCCACAAAGGACATAGTAGCCTGTTGTTGTATTGATAACCACTGGTCAGTAAGTTCCTGATCAGCAGACCCCACATGGGGTTGAATACATATTCTTAGGCCCCTGGGGGTAATCCCCTTGGCCATATAGGCCTTAAATAATTTTGAATGCCATATGTTTGATCTAAGTGATCTAAGATGTTTGTAAATTTGTTCAAATGCTAGTGCACAGATAGATTCAGGATTAGACTGTTCCATAACACTGGAGTTTTCTTGCGAGAGAGAACCCAGGCTAAATGCTCTGAGATCTTCCCTATCTGCAGATAATCCTGTAACAAAGCTAGAAAGATCCATTCTTAACAATAAATGCTGACAATAATAGTACAAGACTACGCCAGCTACTAAAATAAAATTATTAAAGGGACAATAACAGCTCCAAACAAATATTTATTAAGTTGTGGCTGCGCCCCTTAAATATGTAGGATAATTATTGCACAAGCAAATATAAGGCCAATGGCATAAAACAATATACTGAAACAGGAAAATAACTGACCACTGGGTCAATACAACAACACCCAACTCTTAAGTGTCTATAAATAACAGACACCATCAATCCAACAATATATTCAAATAAGATGTATAAAAAACAATTTGTTATGGTCAATGTAAACCAGTATTGCTAGTCTGTGAAACCCCCGGGTATAGAGCCAACCTGTAATACACAAAAAATAAAGTATAAAGAGTAAAGTGATGCAACAATGTAATAAAGATGGATGCAAATTGACTAAAAAATCAAAGCATCAATCTCCCCTATACAAAAATGATGGTGTAAAGAAAAAACCTTTTGATAATACAGACTTAGAAACTGTATAGACAGACCGAAATGCAATTACTGAAGAATTTGTTGGACCAAGAGGGATTAACCCATTCAGCAAACTTGCTGGGACCTGATTGTATGTTGTTGCAATATGTCCAAAACAAAGGACAATAATAATATTGATAAAAAAGTAGTACCTCCTTTCGTCAACCCCAATAATGACAACAATTGGTAAAAAAATGCTTCCAGAAGTATGTAAAAAAAAATATGTATGACTATTGTATACAAAGGAAATATAATGTAATTACAATTGGAGTCAAAAACCACAATAAACGTTCAGTGACAAATCATAATATGTAGAATAGTCCTATAAATAATTCCACAAATTAATGGTGATGAAGACAAGTCCCAAATTCCAATTTGGCCAGTTCTTTCATAAAACGCAATTGCAAATGGGAGAAAAAAGTACCTGAGTACACTCACTCTTGTACTTAACTTAGCCCTCCCATACTAATCCATAGATCCCAAATAAAGAAGTTTGCAGTCCCTTCCAATAGGTCGCTTGATCCTTATTATAGTTGAAAGTACAAAATATGGTGAAAATAGAGGTTGGTTCACACAAAATATCAAAACCGAACAAAACGACCTGTTCGTTACTGATAATGTTGACCAAAACACCCACGCATATTGTAAAACCTATGCGTAGGCAAGAGCAGTATGAAATGAAGGCTATATGCACAAATATAACATTGGTCAAAACCACACAACCCAAAATATTGTTGGTAAAATGTTAGATTGTGTCGTCCATACCACTAGAATGGTAAAAACCCATCAAAAGTCCTGATATAGACCCTGTACCTCAAATATAACATTGATCAAAACCACACAACTCAAAATACTGTTGGTAAAATGTTAGATTGTGTCATCCATACCACTAGAATGGTAAAAACCTGTCAAAAGTCCTGATATAGACCCTGATATACATCAACAAGAAAATAGAAAAAACAGTACCTTTCTCCACAAAGTGAATAAGCCAAATATTCTTGAAGGGTGGCAAGAAATTTGTTGAACAAACTATCCAAAGCATTGAAAGATCCTCAGATATTAAGAGTCTGTAAACACAGATTCAGAAATAACCAGCATATCAGCCAAAAAGATGCTAACAGCTCCTACACACTCATCAAAGCTCCACGTGGATGGAAAAAGCTGAAGACAGTTGTGTGACGCTGCAAATGGCTTTATCGTAACCTTTGATGGTTAAACCAGGAAAAAAGAAAGGACGCTGAACCAACAGCTCATGGTTCATGATTCAGCAACCCAATATATTTATTTTTTACCCAAAGTTAACAAGGATCCCATCAATCCACCTGGGAGACCCATAGTTTCAGGGAGAGGGTATATCACGGAACCTTTGTCATTATATCTCACTAAACATCTGAAGCCCTTACTTAGTTTAATATGTTCAAGGTTACATGACACAAATTATTTCGGATAGCCAGCTGGAGCCAGAGTGGTTGTTGTGTACTTTGGATGTTAGTTCCTTATACACCAATATTCCACATGAGGCGGGTTTGGAATCTTTGTCCTATTGGCTGGATGAGGCTAATTTATACCAACCAAACTTTAATTCTTTTTTGGTTGAATTAGCAAAATTTGTCCTCACCAGCAACGTCTTCTTCTACAAGGATGATTGTTATTGGCAAATGAAGGGTAGCGCTATGGGAGCTTTGTTTGCTCCCATTTATGCCGATTTATTCATGGCTTATGTAGAAAAACATATTATTTATGATTGTCATAACAATTCTTTCTTGGAATATATTGATATATGGAGACTTTACTTGGACGATTGTTGGATGGTTTGGAAAGGTGATACACAGGGCCTAAATGATTTTATATCATATTTGAACAATAATATCTGGGGCCTTGAGTTTACTGTTCATTATGATATGAATAATATTACTTTTCTAGATGTTTCAATCACTAGATTACCTGATCATACTTTAGGGTCAGAAGTTTTCAGGAAGTATCCTGAGTGCAACACCATCCTACATGCTTCGAGTTTCCACCCACCCCATGTGGCACGTAACATCCCAAAATCACAATTTATTCAGATAAAGCGCATCTGTTCTAATGATTCTTCATTTCAATTACAGCGGAAGGATCTTACAAACAGGTTTAGATGCAGGGGCTATGGCATGAGTCATGTTCAAAAAGCCACCAATTTGGGGAATTCCTTGGATAGACAAGATTTATTAAATTATAGGGATCATACTAGTACAAATTCTGTACCACTTAGTTTCACTACTACATATGCTAGGAATACTGACCAGTTGATACAAAGTGTACACAGTCATTGGAACATCTTGCAATGTGATTATGAAGTAGCAAATATGTTACCAGAGAGATGTTTATTCTCTTTTTGCAAAGGGAGAAATTTGGGCTCTTATTTTAACCATTACAAACATGGTACCATGGATCGATATCTACCACTTTTGCAAACTACATTGATAGGTGATCCACTGATCGGTTGCTTCCCATGTGGCCATTGCACCAACTGTGGTAAGGTAAACAAGTCCAAGCAGTTTTCCAGCAGAAATTGTGCAACGGTTTATGATCTTAATTTTTTTGCCAATTGTAGTAGTGACTGGGTGGTGTATTTGGCCACGTCAGTGTGGTTCATTTTATGTTGGCCAAACTTCTCGACCTTTCAGAATTAGAATTTCTGAGCACATTAGTAATATCAAAAATAAGAAGGCCAAAAATGCACTTTATAAACATCATTTGGTTCATAAATCTGCAAAGTTTTCTTTTATGATTATTGATATTATACAAGGGAATAGATCAAATAAGACAGGGTGGCATTCCATTTTAAATACTAAAGAGAAAAAAATGGATTGTGAAACTGGGTGGATTATTCCCACCTGGTCTGAATGAATATTTTTAGACACAACCAATGTGATTACAGATGGGTCTACTTAAGGTTCAGCAATTGATGTTTTTTCTTTACACTGATGAAGGCTGTGATTTAGTCTGGCCGAAACCGGTCTGTCTCTTTTGCTGCTTTTTATGGATTTTTACCAATAAACTGTTTCAGGTCACTGTATACTGGCTCGTTCTGTTTTTGTTTGAACAAGTTTATGCCTGGAGCCATGCATTTGCCTGCCGTGCAGGAGTTCACTTTTTGAAGTAGCTTTTGAACCACAGAAGGATGGGCTGAGAGAGACCTAGTGAGGACATTTGAAGGAGAAGTTTGCTGTGATAGACTGTGTCAAAGGCTTTAGACAAGTCTAGAAATAAGGAAGAGACTAGTTTTGTCATCATCTCTAGTTTTATTGACTGTATCTAAACAGGCTAGAAGGGCAGTTCTAGTACTATGGGAAGGACCAGGTAAAAAGCGAACTGCAAGCCCTAAAGAACTCAGGCAGAAGAGGGTGTAGTATAAACGTATTTTAATAAGACCGTTTTCACTCTTGCAAAAGCAGGAGCTTCTTCAGACAAGTTAAAAAGTTACAAAAGCACTCTTTTTAAAAGCAACAGCTGATAAACTTCTGATGTCATTTCCTTCAAAGGGAAACACTTACGGACACTTTTTTATATGTTAAAAAGACAGGTTATGAAAGTACTAAATGTCTTTGTACAAGGTCCTGTCTCAAAACAAAATTTCAGCCATATATACAATGGATTATATTATATAAAAGTAAAAATATGAAAATATCTAACCTTTTACGAAGCAAAAGTTAAAATTAAATTTAAAACTTTTTCTTAAGCCTGCTAAACCCCTTAAGGGAGCCAAGGTAACAACCATGAAGAAAAAGATGTAACAGCCATAAAGAAAGAAATGTATGTATGTACAAGTGAATGAACATATTTTTGTGCTGAAGGTATACAAAGCATAATAAACAAGGGCAATAGTACCAGTAATTTCTACTAAAACACAATGTGTGTATGTGTGAAGGTACAGTGTGTATATAGGGAAACGATCTTGCAGGGAAATATATATCCTACCCTCCATAATAAGAATTCTAATTCAACTTCTTAGATAACTTTTATATTTTTTTTCACTATGGGAAGGACGGAAGCCATGTTGTGTAGGGGATAAGAGTTCTTCCTGAAGGAGATAGTCTTAACAACTGTTTTTGGAAAAATTTTCAAGTATTTCGGCGATTAGATAAGATTGCTATAGGTCTGTTTATTAATGTCTGATGAATTTCCTCCTTTGTGCAGAGGGATAATGTGCAACTTTTCCCAGAGATAGGGAATGTGGGATTCCTGGACTGACTGATTTATAAGGATTGAGACAGGATGGGCAAGGCTAAAGGCTGCTGTTTTTAGGTACTCACTTGGAAGGTCATCAGCTGAAGAAGGCCATAGTTTAAGTTTGATATTTACAAGTAGTTAGCCTTAAGTAGTTTTATACAGGATGTGGGCATAGGTTTGAAGGTGAAAGTGGATGTGGTGGTATGTGGCTGTTGGGTAGGGTTGGGATTAGATGTTGAAGAATATTTGGTTAGAGTTGCTATACTATCTATAAAATAAGAGTTGAACTGTATTGCAGTTTTGAGTGGTGAGTTATCAGGAGAGGGGCTTGGGTTGAATTTTTGGTCGAGATGTAAGATTTCTTTAATGGATGCACACAATTTTTTTAGGGTTGTGTTTAGTATTATTCTGAAAGTTGTTATATTTTTTGTCTTCATTTATTTGCTTTTTAGAATGATTGCAAAGCATTCTGAAGTTTTCAAGATATTGAGGTGTTTTATATTTTTGTCATTCTTTTTCTCTACACTGCATTAGCATTCTACTCTTTTTGGATAGCCAAATTGCAGTATTTGTTTTCATGCTCTTCCTTCTATGAGTTGCAAGGATATTTAGAAAAGTTGTATTGAATTCAACTACAGCATTGTCTAAGGTGAGGATTTTTTTTAGGAAGTTCCAGTTAATAGCGAATAGTGTAGCAATGAACATTTCTGGGTTAAACTTGGAAAGGTTTATGTGTTGGTTTATAAATATGCTGTTTAACTGGATGGGTGAGATGTCTAGTCATATTGATTAGGGATGATCACTGAGGGAGTCTGACACTGTACCCGTGAAGGAATATTTGCTAGGGTCTGATACTAGGATCCAGTCCAATAGAGAATTTGATGCCTTACTATAATGTGTGGGGCTATTAATTAGTTGTGTGAAACCATACAAGTTCATGCTAGATATAGGGAAGTTAGAGTTTATGTCCAACCAACTGACATTCACATCACATAGTAAAATTATTTTCTTGTGGAAATGTTATGGACATCCAATGTAGGATATCTTCCAGTATAGCTGTATTGTTGCTAGGAGGGATATAAAGGACAGTAATGCATATTTGTTTATTTTGAGGAAAGCAATAAAAAGCTCTGCTAAACTGAATTTTGGTGTTGGTTTGCTGTTAAGGGGAAATGTGATAGGTAATGGGAAATACTAAAGCAATACCACCACCTTTCCTCTTTACATGGTCATTATGGATGACATTATAGCCAGAAGTTACAACTTTGGAGTCATTTATGCTGGGTTTACTCCAAGTTTCAGTTACAGTGAGAACATCAGGCTTATGTTGGGTAATCCAGGCATGTGGTGCTGCAGTTTTATTTCTTATACTTCTGACATTTATTGCAGCAAAAATTAGATCACCAGGGTTGGGGACTGGTTGTTGTTGGGTTACAGAAGCGCGTGGGAGAGAATTATCTTTGTGTTTATTGTGATAGATGGGGCCAGGATTAGGGTGTGTATCTCCTCCTAGAAGGCTTTTTAGTATCTAGGGCATTTATACACACTTGTTTTTTGAAGAGGATTTTTGCATTTAATTTTGTTTTGGTTTGAGTTGAAGTGCAGTTAATCAGTCTATATTTGGAATAAAGGTGGGGGTAATATTAAACAGGTTTGGTGCAATGTGTGCAAAGAGTAAAGAGGAAGTATTGATAGGTGGTTGAGACAGAGTTGGAGAGATGTTGCTATATGTTATTGAGTCATGGTAGGATGAAAGATGGCACAGTAGATACTCACTAATGTTGCCCTGTTTTATGAAGTAGGCCCTGCAAATGCTGCTTGAATGTACCTTTCTGCAAGCATTGCCTGACTGCACTCTTTTCCTTGTTAATACAACCCTGCTGTGGGGCATAGGTTAAGGTTATGAATAGTGCCCTATCCTTACACTGTAGTCTGACTGCCAAGAGTCTATCTCTAATTCTGATTATATCCCTCATTGTCTTTTGAAGCCTCTCCCTCATCACAGTTTCTATATTCCTAGTCTGTTGTCCCCCAGAGTAAACTCTGGATCCCAAGCCAAGGGGCTTTGCTGTTCATGACACCTATCTGAGTCATATGCTTTAATAACAGTAACACAAAGTTAACCAGGTAGTCCCACTGGAGACACAGTCCCTTTTTAGGCGCCACCCAAGACCAATGACTGGTCAAGTGACTTGTTCAAGGTCATGCAGTAGGAAAACAAAGAGCAGAATCAAACCCTGTACTATAGGAACTACAGCTCACAGCCTTAGCCCTCTGCACCAAGTGCCAACTACCATATCCCAAGAGCTTTCACAGTGAAAAATACTGTCCTTAATGCCAAGCAGTTTATGTGAAGTCCCCATTCCTAACAATGAAAATGCTTCCATGAACTCTACAACCCATTAAAAAGTGCCCACTACCAAAGTTTGTCATGGGTTTTGCTAAAGTAACAAAAAAATCAACATTTAGAATGATGAAAATCACTCATTATTCAACAGCCTCTGGCAAAATGATAGAAGCAAATGATCTAAGAGAGCATGAAGCTTTGCATCCACTGACATCTCACATCTCAGTTCAACACCCACATCTCCAGGCATTCAAAAAGAACTGTGAAGACTGTGACTACTACAACAACGAAGAAGTGTAAAAAGATCTAAAATGAACTCTCCAATGTAACCTCACCCCAGTTTTCTAAAGTAATGACTTGCAGGGACTCTCCACAAGCAGGAACAAATGGCAGTGAAACATGTCCAGTTCTGCCCTGGTATGTACATCCTTCAAGCTCAGACTAGAGAAGTCTTCTACCAATTATGCAGACCCGCAGGACTTGCAACAATGTTAAAACCCAAGCTAAGGATACTACCGGGAAGTCACTCACTGAGACCACCACAATCCACTTCTCCAAGCAAGGGGGAAAAAAGATTCTTCTGTCACAATGCCTCTCCTACAATGGCTAAACAGAAAAAACACTCTTGGAACAGGAAAAGCCAAGAAGCAATGTCTTATAATTAAAGTGAAGCCCTTCAGAGGAAACTGAAGAAACCTATCACATGGACCGCAGATGGAGATGTGCAAAAATATGCCGTTTATATCTAAGACACCATTCAGGTGCCCACTTGCAAGAAACAAATGATCATCTAGAAGGTAAACATACAGATACTGCCATAGGATGTGCTCACTAAAGTTGCTGAAATTTAGAATGGTAAAGATGTCTCTTGAACCCTCAGTACAAGGAAAAGAGTACATTCAGGCAGCAGCTGCAGGGCCTATTAGATAAAACAGAACCTTTTGTGGAAGAATGTCTGCACCTGATCTAGGAGGTTATGCAGAGAGGATCTTGGATTTTTGTGGAATTCCTTCTTGAGAAGGACCTAACAGGTCTAAGATGTGACCACTCATGTCCATGCTCAGTATCCTGAGATCAGTTTTCTAAGTATTGTAGAGTTACCTCCAGCAATAACCAGGCAAATTCAAGCTGAAGCTTCACTTGGGGGAAAATATATATATATATATATATATATATATATATATATATATTTTTTTTTTTTTTTCAAGCTGCAAGCCTCACTTGCACTCTCCCATCTCATTACTTGTATATACTAATTCTGTGGTTGCACAACCATAAAGAAAAGTCAAAGCATAAAAAAAAAGAAATTGAGTAATTGCTGGCACTGTAAAAAAATGCACTGCCAATGATTCTCTATGAAAAACAGTAATTGGCAAGTTGCAAATTACTCTAGTGCAATCAACAACTTGCAATCTCATCCACTTTATACTTGATGAATGGTACAAACATCCCTCTGGTACATGGTGATGATTTTTTAACATGGGTCAGTCAAAAGAGAAAACCAGCCTCCAACATGTGGTCCTCTGGATTATGAAAGTGAGTGCTACTCAGGTAGAATAATAGACACTTTGTCTGGGGAGGCAACCCTGTCTGATGTTTAGGAGTCCCCCTTACCCTACTGAGATCTTCTTAAAAAAACTGGAGTGGCCTGTTAGAAGAAGAGGAAGCCATGGAAGGCATCACTAAAACTCTTCATGGAGGTCAATGTCAGTTTCTTCCTCTAGAGCTCCACAACTAAGACATTGAAAATCTTCCCAACTGCACCATCAGCTGATTGGTGACACCACAATTCAGCACAGGAAATATCTAAACTTGTTTGCCTAGCCTAGTACTGGCAAAAGCTATAGCAAGCTATTTGAAAATCTATTGCAGAAGCCCTGGTAAGGATCTCTTACACAATCTTCTTGGTCCCAGCTTCAGGCAGGTTATTAAGGGAGGACTAGAATTCAGATACATTAGGAAGATAATTCCTCATTCCTAAAGAATCAGAAAAAAATGTTCTGCTACCCATCATACCCTAAGTCTATCAGGCAGTAAGATGGAAAGGTGTTTCTGTCTTTCTCTAGAACAAGTATTAGACCACAGAGATCATATGGGAATCTGCCATCTCTCTGGTAGAAATTCATCTACTTACAGGCTATAGAAATGGCATTCTTCAAAAGAAGTTCTTTGGAAAGAATTCCCCAAGCCTTTCTTCTCAGACAGTGAGTTAGATATTTCCCGGGGAAAATATATATGAGCAACAGCCAAACAACTGTGGACTTCATTACCCTGAGAGCTTCCACAAATGAGGGTTGACCCCAAAGGGAGCTAAAGGGAAGGCAATTCTAATACTTGTTGTTGCAAATACAAGAATCCTCTACTCAGGATATGGTGCAAAGGAGAAAGGAGTCCCACACCTCCTACAGTAGCAACAGGGAATGCCCTAGGTTCACCTGACACACACACACACACACACATATATATATATATATATATATATATATATATATATATAACAATGAGTGAATGGTGTGGGAAAACCTAGCACTAACAGACTTAAGACAGACACAAAACTTGGGGTAGTTCAAGCTGGAAACAACACCTGATCCTGACAGGCCTATATAAGACAAGCCTCCCTAGATGACTAAGTAGTAGTGCACACATCCACTGACTGCCCCAGTTCTATGGGCTCAATTATCTAGGAAGTACTAATAGAAATGCTCAAAATCAAAGCTAGTGAGTGCTACTTGAGTGGAAGAAGGACAGAAGAGCAGAGTGCCTGATCCTGAGTTCAAATACCAAGCTTTCACTGGGGGGATTCAAGGGAGTATTCACTGAGCTAGCTGGGTACAGTCATTCTCCACGACTGAATTATTGTCAAGGGGTAATAACATCCCATAATATACACATCTTCCAATAGCAGCTGGTGGATATTCACTCTTTCTGTTTATTTCCCTGTTAGTCACTGCTGGGTGCAAGGCTTACCATTTTGCATTTAAGGAAAAGCCCATTACTTGTGAGAATAAAAGATTTCCTGATGAGTAAGCTTTGAAACAGGAGGTTTTGTCAGATTTCTGGCCTTTGGAATGCTTACCCTGTCCTGCCATCAGTCACCAATTCAAGATCATGAACTGGTACTTCCTGGCAGTAGCCAAGCAGAAGAGGAGTACGTCTCCACCGTAACCATCAGTCTCATAGCAATGTAGAACCAGGCCTTTCTCTACTGAAGCAACAATGCGTATGGTAATGTTTCACATCATGCTTCTCCAAGAATGATACTGCAATATGAGCAGAAAATAACTAAGTTCAATAACTGGCTTACTTTTTGGTGTCATTCAAAGGGGGTCCAATATTTATCAACCTGGAAGGATATGATCTACAGAATACACTGCTTTGCCAGGGATGGCCTGCACCTGCCTCCTATTGGCTTTCAAATATTAGCAAAGACATTATCCACCCTCACCTGTGCCTTTTTTTGCAATGCCTACCAGATATACCAACCACTAAAATGAACCAAGCAAAGGAAAATATGAAGGTGTTACTGAATAATACTAGGAGCCAAAATAAGAAACACCACTCTATACAAGCCCTCTTCACCCAGGAGGAAGTACACATCTGTCTGCTCACCGAGACATAATTTAAAACAATGGACAGTTCTCTGGCTTTCCAAGTCTATAATGCCTTCCACACTATTAGACTAGCCATTGTACAGGAGGGAAAAATGGTGGAAGTGTCTCAATTTTCATTCAGAAGAGACAAATCAAGTCTGGTTAAGCAGCATGATGCAGTAGAGCTTCTTCATATCTGGATCACCATCCGAAAAGTCCTTTACCACATTTTAGCCAGCTATACAAAAAGAAGTTATGTATTTACCATAACGTTCAATTTGTGCTGTCCATTTTCATTCTTCCTCAACTGATGGATTCACTCAGCCGTTACACTAGCTTGTGGCATCTGACAAATTGTAGAGCTCCTTTCCTATCCACAATGCACTATCCCCAATGTCCCTCAGATAGTATCTACAGTCTGAGAGTGATAGAAACTTATGAAAGAGATGCCATCACTGGAGTTCAACATAAGGGACATATGGTGTGCCTAAGAGTCTCATTCCTCCAGAAGTAAATGGTTAGAAATGGAGGGGGATAGAGGGTGGGAAGTTGAGGAAGAATGAAAATGGACAACACAGATGGAACATTATGGTAAGAACATAACTTCTTTGTCTGAAGTCAATTTTCATTCATTCTTATCTGAATTCCTAGGTGGACTCTAAGGAAGGATATTTCTAAGTATGGCTGAGCCAATGGCTGCTCTTCCCCTCAAGATTAGATCTAGTTTGTAATCACTGACAAAGGTATGCAGATTTGACCAAGTTACAGCCGCACATATATCATTCATGGATGCTTAGACTGGAATATCATGGAAGTAGCCATAGTTCGGGTTGAATGAGCTTTTAGTGGTTTAAGTAAGGGGGAGATCCAATTTGCTGTAGACAAATAAAACACACTCTGTCAACCATCTAGCTAGAGTTACTTTTGTAACTGATTTGCCCAGCTTGTTATGTGCGAAGGAAACAAACAGCTGGTCTTTCTAATTTCTATTGTTCTGTGCAGGTAGAAATATAGTTGTCTTTGAACATCCAGTAAGTGCAAGATATATCCTCCTTTACTTGTAAAGTTTGAGAAGAATACTGGCAGATTAATGGCCTGCTTAATGTTGGATTCTGATACCACTTTAGGTATGAAAGAAGCACTGGTACGCAAGGTGACCCTATCCTTGTGGAAAATCAAGTATGAGGCTTAGAAGATAATGCTTGAAATTCTGAAAATCTCCTAACAGATGTAATTGTAACTAAAAAGACAGTCTTCCAGGTCAAACATTTTAAATCACATTTAGCTGCAGGTTTAAAGGGAGAATGTGTTAAGGCTTGCAGTACCAAATTTAAATCCCTTGGTGGTATAGGATCTTTATAAAGAGGTCTAAGTAGAAAGGCATCTTTTAAAAAGGCTTTGCATAGTTCAGAGGAAGCCAGGGAGGAATTTGAAAACCCACATTAAAGTTCGATATGGCTGCAAGTTGGACTGTAACATTTGATGACCTAGCACCCTCATTAAATAAACTTCCTAAAAATTCAAGAACAGAATGAATTGGGTCTGCAAAGGGTCTACCTGATTTTGCTCTGCCCAATCAACAAATCATCTCCATTTACTTCTGCAGAGTTTTCATGTAGAGGGTTTATAGGAAGATAACAGTATCGAACGGACAGGCGAAGAGAACATAGGTTTCCTGGCTATTAATGGAATTGGAGAAACCATGCAGTCAGTTTGAGATTTAAGATGTCCTGGTAAAATATGCCTGTCAGGTGAGACATGTCTGGAGTTGGATCCAGAATCCAAGGTGGGTACAGAAGATGAGGCCAAAGGAAGTGGAACCACATTTGTCAAGGACAGTAAGGTGCAATGACGATGACTTTGCTCTTCAACCTTGCTGCTTTCTGGAGGAATTGTGAATTAGAGGATTTGGGGATAACAGTACAGAAGTCCAGGGGGGGACCAACCATGGAGCAGAGCATCCCTCTGCAACTTCCCCAGTGGGGTGATTAAGGCAAAGAAGCTGCTGCACTTGTTGTTTAGGGGAGATACAAAGGGATCACTGCAAGGCTGTCAGCACTGATGGAAAATAATGTCCGTCAGCTTGTTGTTGAGAGACCACTCATGAGGTAGTAAGGTGGACCTACTCAGTCTGCTATCACACTGAACTTCCCCAGAATATGTGTCGCAGTTAGAAAGAGGATGGAAGATATCACCCACTGACACACCCTTAGGGCTTCTCAACACAGGGGGTAGGATCTGGTTCCCCCTTGTTTGTTCATGTACCAAACTACTGACATGTTGTCCATTTGGATCACAATTGTTTCAAGTGAGACCGAGTTTTGGAATACTTGCAACACCAAAAGCACTGCTCTCATTTTCAGAACACTGATATACAAGTTGGACTCTTTGGGGACCAAGTGCCTTGGACTGTCTTCCCAGAAAATGCTCTGCCCCAATCTGGGAAGGGTCAGTGGTAACTACGGCCTTGAGCAGAGGGAGAATGAAAGGATGACCTTCCAAAAGTTGTGACTGCATCCACCAGGAAAGATACCATCTGCATACCTTATTCTTGTCGACATGGGTTGCGAGAGAACTGACCACTATGTTTGTAGCATCCATTGCAGAATTCTCATGTGATATCTTGCTAAGTGAACTAAGATTATTGCTGCTCACATTGATCCCAGGGTTTGCAGAATCAACCAGGCTGAAATTCTGGTACTGCAAATTATTTTCTTGACCTGATTTATTGTTGTTCCTACTCTTGAAAGGGGAAAAGATGCTACCATAGATACTATTTTGAACACTGATTCTATGAATTCCAATGTCTGAGTTGGTTGTAATTGTGACTTGTAATTGATGGCTATTCCAAGTTTTGAACAAGTCTGCAACACTTGATCTCGTGCTCAGGCCAGTTGATACCTGGTCAGAGTGGTAATGAGCCGTATAATCCCTGTAGCTTCAAGTGAGCTGCTACTACTGATATACACTTGGTGAATACCCTGGGGGCTGCGGTGAGGCCAAAGGGCAGTGCTCTGAACTGGTAATGTCTGGCTCCCAGCTAGAAGCATAAGTGCCTTTTGGATTGTCGGTTCATTTGTATGTGATAGTACACATCCTGAAGGTCTACTGAGCACATCCAGTTGTCCTTGCTCAGAAAGGGCAGAATGGACTGAACTGTGACCATCCAGAACATGGTGTGTCAATTTGTTCAACACACTGAGATCCAAAATCTGTCTCCAGTCCCGTTTTCTTTGGCACTAAAAAAGAATCTCAAGTAAGTTCTGGATTCTATTTGGTCTGCAGGGACCTCTTGGATGACTTTTTCTAGCAGCTTTTGAATTTCTAGTGCTGCTGCTTCCCTCTGATTGGGTGGAACATTGGGATTTTCTTGGGTAATGGACATGGTAGGGAAAAGGGAATAATATAACCTCTGGAAATGATTCTCTGCACTCAAGCGTCCTTTGTTTTGTGTAGCCAGGATTCCTGGTGCAAAGATAAGCAACCTCTGACTGCTTCCAGAGGAAGGCAATTGGACCTCCCTTCAGGAGTGCTGAAAGGGTCGGTCAGAAAATGTATCCCTAGACCCTTGGTTTTGTAGGCCTCCTCTTCCACAGGGGCATCTTCTGCCATTATCACTCCCCCTCTGCTTCTGGGGGAACTACATCCATGTGTGCCCTGGAAAGGACCCCAATACTTCATGAATCACATCTTTCAACCTTCCCATTGATTCCTGGAAAAGGTCCATTGCGGGGTTGAGAAATGTACGCTCACTGCAGATAGGGTCTTTCCATCTTTCTCACACCTGGAGGGTTTCTCTTTTATTGTGGGACCAAACAAAGAAGAACTGTCAAAAGGGGCATTGACAAATGATGACTTGAAGGGCTCTGCAAAATCACACAGGTGCAACCAGGCATGCCTCCTGATGGAAATACCTGAATGGGCGGCCCTTGAGGCACCTTCTGCAGCATACGAGATGAGCATCATGGACAAATTTGCAACAAGTTGAAGCGTAGCCAATTGTGAGGCCACAAAAGTTTGAGCATCTGCAGTAGTGGCCCCTGAAAGGGAGTTTGAAAGTTCCTTAATCAAGTCCTTTTACAGTCTTGTGAAATGTACCAAGTAGTTGAGTCATCAGAGAGCAAATGTCACTGAAACATAAAGTCACTTTCCAAATCTGTTCAGTGCCCTAGATTCTCTACTAGGGGATGGGCAGTGGAACTCTGTTCTGTGAGTTTCTTCTTTGTAGCTGCTGTCATGACCATTGCATCAACTGATACTCCATTACACCAATGTCCTCTTCCTACCGGTGGAGCCAGAATCCTGTCTGGTCCCTTGGGCTTCATCTCAATCATATCAGGGTCATTCCACATCAGCTTAGAAACTAAATCAATAAGTTCATCAGTGGGCGGAGTGACCCAGAAGGTAGATGGGACAGTCCAAAAAGCTTCCAGAAATACTGACTCCTCAGGATTTTGGGCAGACCAACCCCTCTTCTGTTTAATGACCTCAAGGATGTCTCCAAATGAGACGTCGGTGGTGATTTGGGAGACCCTTCTCCCACATCAAAGTCAGTATCCTCGGTGACAGACTCATGGAGGAATCCAAGTGCCTCCTCTTGCATATCCTCTTCCTAGGGATTTCTTCTGTGGGATGATCCGGAGAAGTATTTGATAAGATGACAGTACCTGGCTGGGTAATCTGGAAGCTTTAGGCTGGTTGTCCCAGTGGAGCAGAATGCTGAGGATCATGGTGCAAAGTCAGCTGCAATGTCAGGATGGATCAAAGTGGGAAAGACCTGCCTAACTTGCAGGAGCAGAAAAAACCCTCTTCACAACCTTGAAAGCAGCCTGCTCCAGCGAGAATGAAGCCAACGGAGCTGACAAAGCAAATTTCACTTCTCTCCATTCCAACAGATGTCCACCCTAGGTAGAAGCCGGAGCCAAGCTATCCAATGCTGAAAGATCTGAGAGGAAGAGGTGGCTCCGAAAACCTCAGAGTCAATCCTATCCCCTCAGATCTGACCTGGAAGCTTTGGCTCCAAGAGTTACCCAGATCCAAAGATGTTGGGGCCAGTGCACTCAGAGTAATGGTCGGATCTGAAGACCATGCTCTCTTCAGATCAAACACAGAAGGGCCCAGAATCCTGAGATCCAAGGACTCTAACACTACAGGTTGGTCAAAGGAGTTGTTATCTGTAGAGTAGTAGATGGATGGTGTTCCTAACCCGAAGGGGTAGGAACTGTGTAGAGTCCCTTCTGAAATTTACTGAAATCTACTCCTTTTTTAAACCCCTTTTTCACTTTTAAGTCCAGATTCTTTGTCTTAGTTCAACTGTCCCTTTCCCTCTCCCTTACACATTCTTCCCTTCTTTACACATTCCACTCTATTTGCCTTATACTAATTATCTATAGAATAAATCCTTACCTTCCCTAAGCCTGGGGTATCCAGTTGCACTGTATAACTGATTGTCTCCAGCCTACAGCTGTTACCCGCTCCGTTCGCCCTGCGGGCTCATTCCGCTCCCCTACCCTACCCCCAATTCCCACCCACCCCCCAGTGTCCTTACCTTTATACATCCCTTACCACACCCCCTCCCTAATCTCACCAATCTTCACAATCCATTAACCTAAAACACCCACCATAATTGTCTACTACCCTTATAAGCTATTCTATACTAATCACACCACACCCTCTCTCCCGTTAACCACCCTCTTTAGTTTCCTCCCCATTTTCTCTTCTCAGTCTTTATTCACCTTGCTTCCTACATCTCTACTCAACCCCTACAACCTTGTACTCATTATCTCCAAACATGACTATAACTGTAAAACCTAAACTCACCAAAACCATATTCTTAAGCATAATTTCTACTTTCCTTATTTATTCCTACATCATCACCCCATTTGAAAAACCATACCACTACCACTTTTATTACTCCCATAAACAAACAACAATTTACAATTCTATCATTCCTAAAGGTCAAATTAACATTACATCAACTCCCAGCTACCTACTACCTAAATACCATAGAATCTCACACATCAAATACCATACATCCACAATAAGGAAAGAGAAATTTCTAACAAACTTTATAAATATCCCTACATCACGACTCTGTAAACCCAACTTAAAAGATGGTGACATCCACCCCAACCCTGGCCCCACAAATCCCACTCTACTAACAACCCAGTCCAATCTTCCCAACTCTTTCCTAATAGGACACCTGAATATCCGAAGCATTAATAACAAAATAACCCATCTCCATGCCCTCCTTGATACCCATAACTTTGACATCCTCTGTCTAACAGAAACATGGTTAAAACCAACAACCAAAGACAATGAAATCATTCCACAAGGCTACAATATACTTTAGGCTAGACCATATAAAAAGTAAGGGTGATGGAGTTGCAATCTTATTCAAAGAGGGACTTCAAACCTCCACTTTACCATTTGACCCACCTAAAATAGCAAGGCTGAGGTACTTATTACCAAATTCCAGACTAACAAGAACAAATTCCTATATATCATTTGCATCTACCTTCCACCTGGTAATAATATTAGTATGATAGAGAATATACTAAGCCAGGTGTCCTCCACATACCCCCAAGAAACTATTATACTTGGTGATTTTAATACTGATTGGACAACTATCAAAGCTGATAATCCCTCGTCCCTAATCAACCTTCATGGATTCAGTCAAACTATAACCTCCACTACCAGAATCAACAAACCAAACAAAAAAGAGAGCATACTAGACTGGATTCTTATAAACAGACAACAAAGAAGGTACAATGTTGGAACTCTACCCGACGATATTAGTGATCATACTTTAACCTACATCCTTAGGCATAAAAATGATATCTCAAATCCCCCCATTTATAGAATCATACGTACCAACAAACATTTCAACCCAACATTATTCCAAAATGAACTAAATGCTTGTGACTGGAACCCTTTAAAAATTCTACCACTTGAACAAGCTATTGACTATCTAAACTCTAAATTTCTATCTATCCTTGATAAGCATGCACCCAAAAGGACCATCAAAATGAAAGCCAAACCAGCCCCCTGGCTTTCCAAAGAAACCAAACAAAAAATCTTACTTAGAAATAAATCCTGGGCAAAGTGGAGAGCTAACAAAAATACTTCTGAGCAACTGAGAAATAGTACAAAAAAGGCAATACTATCCAACAAAAAAAACTACTACTATAAACTACAACAAAACCACAAAAATAACCCCCAGAA
This sequence comes from Protopterus annectens, assembly GCF_019279795.1. Taxonomy (NCBI): domain Eukaryota; kingdom Metazoa; phylum Chordata; order Ceratodontiformes; family Protopteridae; genus Protopterus; species Protopterus annectens. The sequence continues at coordinate 599,129,347 of NC_056750.1, read as the reverse complement.
GTTTTGGTCTAGTATAAATAAACTCCTTTCCCCAGGGCACTCTCAGACACCAGCCCCACTTCCAGCAGACCCAAACACCCCCTAGCAAACAGCCAATGCCTTTAATTCCTTCTTTATGGAAACCATACAAACACTAGCAAGCCAACTTACTCTAGACAGCTCAAACATTGCCACTTCCACACCTAGTACTCTACCTGCTTTCTCAATACAACCAGTCTCTACCACTCTTATCTTCAAACTCATCCAAAAACTTAAGCCCTGTACCCCTTCTGCTGACCAGCTACCTTCTGAATACCTCCAAAAAGCAGCCAAAGTAATTTCTTATCCTATATCCATCCTCATAAATAGAACCATTAAGGAAGGGAATGTTCCTAACATCTGGAAAATCTCCCATATCATCCCCCTTCACAAAGGCAGAAACTCAAACGACTACTCTAACTATCGGCCAATAGCACTTTTATCTCCCTTAGCTAAAATTATGGAAAAATGTGTTCATCAACTGTTAAACCATTTAACTCAAAATAACATGATAGCTAAATGCCAACATGGTTTTAGGCCATCCCATAGTACCACGACAGCCCTGCTATCCTTTACAGATGTCATAAATAGAAATCGCAATAACAACAACCTCTCATCTACTCTCTTTATTGACCTCTCCAAAGCTTTCGACATGGTTAACCATGCCCTTCTTATCAACATTCTTGAATCCTTCACCCTTGACTCTTTAGCAGTTAAATGGTTCAGGTCCTACCTAACCAATAGACAACAAGCAGTTCTTTGGGCAGATAATATATCATCTCTTCTACCTGTCACCCTGGGAGTCCCTCAGGGCTCTATTCTAGGTCCACTTCTCCTCTCTCTTTTTATTAACGGCCTGCATGTAACAATCCCAAATGCCATCTGCATTCAGTATGCAGATGATTCAACATTAATCTGTTCAGCAAGCTCACCATCTGCACTACATTCCCTGACACAGAAAGTATTCAATTCAGTTGAAACTTGGTTCACTAAACGTTGTCTCCTTCTTAATGCTAAGAAAACCAAGCTCCTTCTTTTTACACCAACCAATAAGTCCACCCCAATAGATTTCTCTATCACTTCCAATAATGATACTATCATACACCCTGACTGCACAACCAAGTTGTTAGGAATTACTATTGACAACAACCTTACATTTGATAATCACATAAATAACACCATTAAAACTATCAACAAGAAAATTGGTTCCTTATATCGAATCAAATCCTTCTTAACTGCAACAGCTAAAACCCAAATTGCACACTCCCATTTAATTTCTACTCTTCTTTATGCCTCTCCCATATATACTAACCTCAAAAAGAATAACCTTGTCAAACTAGAGCATGCCTAGAACATCGCCAGATTTGCCACGGGTAATCCTTTTCGTACCCACCACTGCCTAAATCTCATGCAGCTGGGCTGGCTAGAAATTCAAAACCTTCTAAAAATCTCCCAACTAACCATGGCCCACAAGATATTTTTAGAACTCCTATACTATCCAATCTCATAAGTCCCTATAAAAACCTAGATATACTACGCTCCTCTAACAAGCTTCTAGCTAGCATAACCAAAACTAACAATTTGGCTGGAAACTCCCTGTTTTCTAACACTGTGGGAAAAAACTGGAACCTACTTCCCAAAGAACTAACATCACTCTCTTCTTTGCCTCTCAAAGCACACTTTAAAATACACTGGTTATGCCCATGCAGTAAATCAGACTAACCCTTCCTTGCCTGTGCTTATATTTGTCTATACCATACTATTTTTTTTTGTTTTTTCCTCATTATTTCTCTTATGAGGAACTGAAGATCACAATGATACATACTGGTTGACAAAAAAAAAAAAAAGATGCATACTTTATTTCTACTATGTTTATGTATTATGTAACAATTATGATTCCTTCATTGTTTGTATTTCATGTTTTTACTGTTTGGAGCTTTTCTCCCTGGGCCTCTACTGAAAATGGAAATATATCCAGCTAGACCAGCCCGGTCAACAAATGTAAAATAAAATAAAATAAATAAATAAATTGCTCTGTGAAGAAGCTCATCATCATCCTTTCCTCATCTGCCTTCGGAAGACTTCTGGAGGAATGAGAGGACACCACCGAAGAAGACTTAGAGTGCTACTCCAAAAAAGGGGAGGGCACCCATGAAGGGACCAGATCCACGCTAGGCAAATATACAGTGTGAGGCAATGGCTTAGAATCCAGGGACTTTGGATCCGAAGTACATTTTGTTGAATCTGAGTTTGTTGGACTGAACTGCTATTTGGTCAGATCTGAGGATAGTTTGATTATGGGAGACTTGAGATCCAATTTCTTTCTTTTTTCTTTGACTCCAAGGACATAGAAGCTGAAGAATCCAAAGATCTGGATCTTTTCAAAGGGTCCTTAGTTTTAGATATGGCTTCAGACAAAGGAGCTGGCAACAAACCCTTTAAGATTAGTTCATTCTTCCTCTCAGATAAGGCGCGTGGATTGAAACCATGGCAAATGTTGCAATCCTGGTTAAGATGGTCCAGCCCTAAATAACAGTGAGAGTGTGGGCATCTGAAAAAGGCATTTTATGCCAACATCTCTCACACGTTTTTGAAGTCTTTCTCTGATATAATGTATAAAACAGTTACATCAAATAGCAGTAACTAGAAGTAACACTATGAGAAATCTTACAACCAGCAGTAGTAAGCAGAAGGAAAAAAGCCAACAAAAAGTAAAGTAACAGAATTATTTTTAGAACAGAAATAAGAAACTAGAGAAGTATAACATCCTTATTGGGAAAAGATAAACAGGGGTAGGAAAGACCTACCAACACTGGTAGTGAGAATACACTAGGAATGTATAAAGGATGATACAGGGAATAAGGGTAGCAAAAACTCTTATGACATATAGTAAAGTATGAAACAGAAAGGGATTTACCAAAGATTAGTGATTAAAGATAGTTTTTAAGAAAAATCATTCGTCTTAACAAGTTCACTCGAGAGCTGTAGTCAGCCAACATCTATTCACAAAAGCAGCAAACAAGATCTGAGACACATTGGAGATAGTGCACTGTGGGCAGAAAAGGAGCTTGAGAGTTTGTCAGATGCCATAGGCTAGTGTAATGGCAGAGTCAGATCTGAACACATCTGTTGAGAAATGAATGAAAATTGACATCATATCATCTTCATTTCTGACCCAAGAAAGCTACAAGAACTAGAGTTACTCTATATTAAACCCAGGATCATTTTCATGGATGATCTGAACTATTCATCTATAGAATGGGAAATCTACACCCACCACTAGTGCACAAGCATAGAGATTCATGGACTTTGTCACTACAAACACCCTGGAACAGTTAAGAGTATCTACTGGAAAAAATCTTAGACTTGGTCCTTACTAATATAGGGACATCTAGCACCATCCCTACATGTTCTCATTTGTTAGGTTTGACAATAAAGTATTTTCCTTCAAACTAAAACTGAATTCAAGGACCATTTTCACACCCGGTACCTTTAAGAATAGTTGTGTAAACTCATACCAAAACCATAGATGTCCTTCTCTTCTCTGTTGCAGTATTCTTAACCTGAGGGATCTCCTGCCTGAAGGTGATCCAATGTCGGCTAGTATAGAAAAGTTTTATAGTACCATAGGGCACGTGGGGCATTGCATGTAGGCTGCTCTCTGATGTAGGCCATAAAAGTGACATACGCACGTGCCATCCTCAGAAATGAATAGCCAGGAGGAATACCAGACTAAGGATATAAAAGATCAGTATATCCAAGCAAAGCAATAGACCAGGGGGAAGAAGGGAGGGACAGAGTACTGCAGCAGTGAAGAGAAGGACATTTACGGTTATGGCAAGATTTTACAGCACTATAATGACTAAGTTATTGTTACCTTCCACCATTAATAACTATAAACTTATAGTCTGTGCTTAGCGACTGCATTTTTTTTTTGATTAAACTTCCTGCAGTGAATGGGTTTTTGTACCTAATAGCCATGGATGGTGGATTAAGGACATTTGTTGTGGAGCTTAAACTCAATTTTCATTGTATCTGATTGATGGCCTCTATCTTGCTGAGTTTTACTAAGTTGACCAGAACACTGAGTTACCATTTTTTGATGCAACTGCTGTGTTGTTCCTCTTCTGCGATTCAACTATGCTCGCAATTGGCTAGAATTTATGGCCGCACATAAGTGAATATAGGAACTAACATTGTTAGTCTTATACAATTATTGTGAATTAGCGACTGCGATAATAGTACACAGAATGTTTAGATTATTATGTTAACTGCATTACATTGTGTAATACCTGCTCATACATTGTCTTGACTGCATTATATTGCATCTGTAAGTAGTGTGTTACCCAAACCTTTTGCTGCTACCACTCTCTCTTCCTTCCTCTCCTACTCTCTAACCTTGCATCTCTCCCTTTTAGGAAATACCCTGATTGTGCAAGCACTGGTAATTGAATATGACCTGCATTCACCCTGCCTTCAGCTCACAGTACAGTGCCCAGTGATCCCCCTATGCAGCATCCAGAAATCTGAACCAACAGACTGCCTGAGGTCTCACTGAATTCCCATATTTTTTGAAACTACTTAAAAATTCTATCTATTGTTAGTATATCTACCATTACTCTGCCTTACTGTAGGGATTATGCTGCTGTTTAAAAGCCCATCAGAACTGCTTAACACCCCCCCTCCAAATTCTATCACTATATCTCAATCTGTTTTCTTTTTAATTTTCTGCACACTCCATTCTCAAACCACACACTCTTGGACATCAAACCACATTTTCTCATACTTTCCATCTTACCCTATCCTTCGTACTTGCTAGTTTGTAATCTATCGCTTCTCCTGTCTATTTTTTCTTCCTCATAGCCACTCATAAACCTATCTAGTGATTGTTTTTTCTTCTTGAAAAATCCCTGACTGGTGTAGCCCTGCTCTGTTTGCCCTCGGTACGCTCCAGCTGACTCTGCTCCCCTACCCCATCCCCATTCCCACACACCCCTACTTTCCTTTAACTTATAGTTATCCACTCACAGCTGCTGCTCTACAATTAACCAATCACACAGCAGAAAGCTAAGCTACACTCACAATAACCTGCTTATCTACTAATCCAATTAAATTCAGGTGATAGACAAACACCCACAACTACCCTCACAGCTACTAAGCCCAGTCTCACCCTCACACTCCCCTTACATACAAAATCTATCTATATTCTCTTTCTTCCCCTCTTACAACTAAGCATTCTAATATTCAATATGTACTCCCTACATGCCTTACTCATTCTAATTCTCTTTACAGCAATTCACCTCAGTTCCTGCCAAAATAACCTCAATCACAACCTGCACGGTAAATCTCCCACCCAGTTCTATTCCATCACAGCTACCGAATTTGATTTCACATCTCTTCCACAATATACAATCACTCTAACTTAGAGCTGACCCCATTTAAGATTCCCCTTCTACCCTACAAAAAGGCATATCATCATCCAATACAACCTACTCATTAACAAATACCACCAGACAATAGGGAACATTGCTTCTCAATTAATACTCAGTGAAGATACTCATCCAAATCCTGGACCTTCACCCACCACCGCATAGTGAAATAAATCAGCCTATATTTATTCCAAATTCCCTCAAAAAACCCACCAACCTCTTAATTCTTAACATCAACATAAGAAGTACGCTTAACAAACTTGATGAATGGTATGTAGCTCTATCCTTTTATGCCCCAGACATTGTGCTCCTTACTGAAACTTGGTTTATGCCAAATAACAAAGACAATAAATTACCACCCCCAGGCTGCAACACATTTAGAAAAGACTACATCTACAGGGAAGGTGGTGTCGCCTTGCTTTTCAAAAATAACCTTAAAGTTGACCATATTAACATAAACATCCCTCTTTCAATAGCGCCAAACCCTATTCATAAAGGTACAAATTAACCCTCAACAACAACAGAACATACTAGGTTCATATATCCCTCCTGGGGGCAACATTAATACACCAGAATCCATAATGCGTCAGAATTCCTTCCCCATGAAATACTCATTTTAGGGGACTTCAACATTGACTGGACTTCAATAAACCCACACCTCCCTACTTCTCAGTTAAAGCTACTTGGCTTCACGCAGCTTATCCAAACTCCAATAAGAATAGACAGAGCTACCAAAAAAAAAAACATTTTAGACTGGATGCTCTCTAACTGCCCATCCAAGACACAATACTCCAGTACATTACCTGACACCCTAAGTGACCACTTCCCTACTTTTCTGTTAAGATAACAAATTAAACCCACAAAAAGTAGCTACACCAAACATATACAACACAAAAAGAACTTCAGAGCAGATGACCTAATAATGGCGCTAAACCACTGTAACTGGTCACCCCTCCCAAGACTCCCCCTTGAAGAGGCAGTAAACTACTTTAACTAGGGTTTATATTATATAAGCAAACCCACTAAATTGCGAACACTATATAATTGATCCAGTAACACTGAAAAAAGAAAATGTCGAACAAACAGATCAGCGATTTTTTTTTCCCAGGGGAAAAAAATCATTGATCCATTAACAAAAAAAAAAAAAACACAAAATGAAGTGAGGAGGCTTCACCCCCCACAACCCCCCTACTTAAATATACAAACTCCAAGACTGCACCACAGTGGAGGAAATAGCAAAGTCACAAAAATGGCCCAGTGATTTTTTTTTTCCTTAGGAAAAAGAATCGCTGTTCCCTGCTTTCGAGATTTTGCCACTTCGGCTAAGTAGCTTCGATTAAGCAGTGTTCGCAATTTAATGTGTTCACTGACTTAATAGGGACCCCTTTAACTCCACCTTTCTGAACATACTTGACCAACTTGGCCTTCCAAGAATACTTTGTAAAATGTTTAACTCTGCCCCCTGGCTCACCAAAAGTACCGGTCTTCTACTAAAACAAAAGGACAAAGCATGGGACACCTGGCATCATAACAAAACTACTATTAAAAGGCAACTACTCCTTGAATTAAGAAATAAGGTAAAAAGCAGATAAGAAAAGCCATTACTCAAATACACAAACCAAGCATAATGCTAACCTGCAAAAATTCTGGGCAGCCATAAATGAAATCCCCCAACCCTGTAAACTATTACCCCACCCCCTAACATGGACACATCTACAAAAAAAATTGCAACACAATTCAATGAATATTTTACCAACTCCATTTTAAAGCTGGCAAAAAACTCATCTTCTATAACCCTCCCAAACCTGTCTAATTCCCCAACCAACCATAACTATTTATCCCTCCAAGCAGTCCAGACCAGCACCATCTTCAGATACTTGACCAAACTAAAAACCCACTACCTATCAGCTGATAAACTCCCAGCAGAATATCTCCAGACCACAGGCAAGGCTATTTCATACCTGGTATCTATAATTATAAATTGGTCAATCTCCAAGCAACAAGTCCCACTCCTCTAGAAAGTCTAACATATAATACCTCTACACAAAGGTGGTGAATCAATTGAATTATCTAACTACCATCCAACAGCCATACTATCCCCACTGTCAAAAAAATACTAGAGAAACGTATACATTCCCAAACAATAAAATGAATTTTATCCAACAATCTCCTAGCTGGAACTCAACACCTGTTTCACCCAGGCCACAGCACCAACACTGCCCATGTTAATCAATAGCAGAATGCAGACAATTTGGTATCAACTATCTTTCTGGACCTCTCCACATCATTTGATACTGTCTCCCTTAACAAACTACTGACTTCTCTCTCAGAACTTAAACTAAATAACTTTACACTCCTATGGTTTAAGGCCTATCTTTCAAACCATAAGCAAGCCATTAAGTGGCAGGACTCTCTATTCCCCTTTCTCCCTGTCACCTTAGGTGTGCCCCAAGGATCTATACTCAGATCCCTGCTCTTCACAATATTCACAACAACTTTCTTAAAGCCACCCTCCATGCAAACTTAGTTCTATACACTGATAACTCTGTGCTAATCTGTTCGGCCCCCTCTCCAACTCCTACAGAAAACAACCCAAGAATCCTTCACAGCCATTGAAGCCTGGTTATCAGACTCGCAATTAATACTCAACCCCCAAAAAACTCCAACTTATGCTCTTTCACACCTCCAAAGTTACAGACCCCATTCCTCCTTTTACAATTATAGCCTCTGACAAATCCCATATGCCACCCATTGCACTTACCAAGCTACTAGGTGTCATCATTGACCAAAACATGAAATTCAACAGGCACATGCTCAAAACATAACAAAAGTACATACAAAACTATGTACACTCTATAGATGTAAAACCTCTCTAACCCACAATAGTAAATCTATCATAGCAAGAACCCACCTAATCTGTATATTACACGATGCGTCCCCTGTTCTAGTTAACCTAAATAAAGGCGATTTAAACAAACTATCCACTTGTTACAAGACAGCTAAATGTGTTACTGATTCTTCCTACAGATCTCACCATTGCTTAGCCCTTCAAAAACTATCCTGGCTTGAATTACCAAACTTAATGATCCTAAACCAACTCACTCTAGCTCACCAAATTCTCTACCATCCCAACAAAACACCAATCGTACATGGCTTAATTAATCATTACTTAAATAGCCAACTGCTAAGGTCCACCAAAAAAGGGCTGGTAGAAGTTTCCAAAAGCAGATGCATCTCAGGAGATTCCCTTTACTCCTGCACTATTGCAAAGATGTGGAACTCTCTCCTACTTGAAATCAGGGCTCAGGCAAGCAAAATTAGTTTTAAAAATCTACTAAAATCCTACCTCACCAAGTCTTGGACATGTACATGCCCTGACCCAGGTTAACTCCATCAAACCTTCACTCTATCTCCAACACCCCCCTCTATCTAAAAATCACACTACAACTTGCTATAGTTTCAAATGTATATAACCCTATGTAATGCAAACTATACCATAATTCATGGTATTATGTATTAAGTTACTCTTCTGATGAATGTTGGTATTATGTATTAAGTTACTCTTCTGATGAATGTTGTTATACATAGCTACGTCTTGTATATCTATGTTTCTTCCTTGTACTGCTTATATTCGTGAGGTTGTCTAACAAATTTTGTATATTTCTTTTCTAAAATTTTGCACATAGGTTCATAAGTAATTACTAGGCCATCTGCCCAAGGGCATTTATAAGCCTAGCCAGAGTGTGTTGGCTCTCGCCACCCCCTTAGATTAGTTCTCTGTGCCTCTAACCAGCAGAGCCATTAGTTCCCTGCTCCTCTGTCCAGCAGAGCCACTGCAGTGATCCCCAGGGTAAATTTTCTGTTTCCCATCCACCCGTCAAGGTTTCTTTTGAAGAGTGCTAGTGAGGGGAGAAAAAATGATCAATTTCAACAATTGGCTAAGCTTCTGGTGTCATTCAAAGGGGATCCAGTGTCTGTCAGCCTGGGACGACATGCTCGACAAGCCGCATTGCTTTGCAAGAGACGGCTTGCACCTGTCACCCCTAGGCTTTTGAATACTGACCAAGGCTCTTGCTGCCCCCATAGTGCCTTTTTTAGGCAAGGCTCAAAAGTCAAACCTACCTCTGTAAACAGCACAATTAACAATAAACTGAGGGTTATGCTACTCAATGCCAGGAGTTTAAATCTCAAAATGCACGCGCTTGAAGCACTCCTCAGTATGGGGAACGTCGACATCTGTGCAGTAACTGAAACCTGGTTCAAGGCTCCAGAGAGCACCCCAGCACTACTGGGCTATAACTCATACCACACATTTCGGCCACAGAACACGGACCGAAACACAAAAGGAGGGGGTGTATCCATATTCATCAAGGATACCTACACCTCCAGGTTAGTGGCACAGCATGATACCTCTGAGATCATCCATGTACAACTAACATCAGACAAATCTGCAATGCAAATTGTGGCCTGCTACAGATCACCCTCCATGACCCAGGACCACCACTCCACCTTTCTGGAGACACTGGAAAACATGAAAGTCCTACCAAACACCCTGATATTGGGCGATTTCAATTACCCTACCATGCACTGGGAAAACTACTCAAGTACAAATTCCCAGGCCCAGCGCTTCCTGGAATTGATCAACTCAAATGCCCTGGATCAGCTGGTAAACTCCCCTACCAGAGGTGAAAACATATTGGACCTGGTCATCACCAACATGGGTGACAGGTGTTCCACACCAAAGGTCAACCTGTCACTGATTAGATCAGACCATAAACACCTCACCACCACCCCCAACTAAGGAAACCACAGTAAAAAAACTTTTCTAAAGCAAACTTCACCTTACTTAAGGCAGAGGTGGTAAGTTTCACCGCCCCCATGCTAAAGGATAATGCTGCCCAAGATGCAGAAACCTTTACAAATGCACTCTATGAGCATCTACAAGGATGCATGGATCGTGCCATCCCTAGCAAAACCAGACTCACTCCTCTAAGAGAAGGAAACCAGTTTGGTGGACCCCTGCAATAAACAGGATATACAATAGAAGGAGGAAACTAGTTCAGAAAAAAAGCAAATCCCAAGAAGGAAAGACATCCCTGATCAGTATCAGTAAGAAACTGAGGTCCCTCATGAAATCATCCAAGGCTAACTTCAAAAGAAATATAGCCAAGGATTCAAAAGATAACCACAAAGCCTTCTTTAGCTATGTTAAGAATCTAAGTGGCAACTCGGAGATATGCACTGAACTAGTGCAAAATAGCACAAAATATACTGAACCTACTGATATTGCCAACATCCTGGCAGATAGATTCAGTGCAAACTTCACCCCCCTCTCACCCCCAAAAGGGCCCACAACAATACCGGAAAAGTGTAGTGTCCCAAAAATCACAGAGGCACAGGTGAAAACAGCCATTTCAAAAGCCAAAAACGCAGCATCAATGGGACCAGATGGTGTCCCAGGCTGCGTCTTGCATGAACTACAGAACAAACTTACACCCCACCTAAACAGGCTGTTCAACCTCGGCCTCTCCACAGGATACGTGACCATAGAATGGCGCACAGCAACAGTTATTCCTCTGCATAAAGGAGGGGCCACAACTGACCCTGGTAACTATCTCCCCCATAAGCCTGACTTACCTGGTCTGCAAGGCTATGGAGAGCATCATCATGGAACTTATTAACAAAGACATTGGGAACCTCCAAACACTTGACCCGACCCAGTTCAGTTTTGTTAAGGACAGATCATGCCTACTAAACCTGGTTGACTTCGAGACAGTCAACAAGGCCATAGAAGAGGAAAAGGTGGTTCACACAGCCTACCTTGACCTTGCCAAGGCTTTTGACAATTCCCCACTCGGGTATTACAGAAAAACTCACCAGCCTGAACATAAACCCCTACGTCCTGAGATGGGTTGCCAACTGGCTTACAGACAGAACTCACACGGTAAGAATAGTGGGCTCCAGGTCCGACTCTAAACCAGTCACAAGTGGTGTCCCACAAGGCTCGGTCCTGGGACCCCTACTGTTCAGAAGTACAGGCAAACACAGGAGGACTATGGCTAATCAAGTTCGTCGATGACTGCAAACTGAGAGGCATAACTGACTCTCCAAATGATACGGACATCCTCCAAAAGGGCCTTACTGAGACAGACACCTGGTGTATAAGTCATGGCCTCAAGCTAAGTGCCAAAAAATGCATAGTCATCCCATCTTGGAAAAACAAAACACCCACAAATTACCACATAGGTGGCAGCCCCTTTAATACGGAAAAGGTAAGAAGAGATCTGGGGACCCAGGTAGTTAGTAATCTCTCCTTTGACAATCTTATTGCCAAAGTAGTTAGGAAATCTTTCTATGTGGCCCATCTAATTACTAAAGGGTTCGCATCTAGAAATAAAGAGGTTATAGTGCCCCTCTACTCGTCACTCATTAGACCCATCATAGAGTACAATGCCCCATTTGGGATGTACCTCACAAGACACTTCCAACAGCTGGAAATACCACAAAAGGACCTCACCAAGAGGATTACTGGTCTCAAACATATGGCCTATGCAGCCCGACTAAAAAAACTCTGGCTGTACTCAGTGGCATATCGCTTACTCAGAGGTGATCCCTGCCTGACTTACAAAGCCATGTCCAACTCAGAATTGATGGACATGCTCCACCTAAAGAAATCCAAGTCACTGTGAGCCACGCACTCTAGTGAGCTAAACCTCGCCACAACAATAAATAGGACATGCTGGAAGGGATAGATTCCTGCCACAGAGACTCCCCATGCTTTGGAGCAAAATTCCAAATTACATCAGGGAGAGCCCCTCACTAACACTCTTCAAGAGAAACCTCGATGAGTGGATGGGTAACAGAAAATACACCCCTGGGATCACTTCATTGGCTCTGCTTGACAGAGGATCAGTTAATTAATCAATGGGGCAGTGAAAGCCGACACACTCTGGCTAGGCTTATAAATGCCTTCGGGCAGATAGCCTAGTACCTACCTATGAACCTATGATGTATATTGGAATCTTGTTCTAAAGCATGGAGAGTCTCTGGTCAGGAATCTATCCCTACAGCACGTCCTATTTATCGTTGTGGTAAGGTTTATATCCCTAGAGCGTGTTACTCTCAGGGATTGTTTTTTTTTTTTTTTTAGATGGAGCATATCCATCAATTCTGGGTTGGACATGGCCTTGTATGTTAAGCAGAGATCACCTCTGGATAAGCGGTATGCAACGGAGTACAGCTGGAGTTTCTTTAGTTGAGCTGCAGAGGTCATCTTCTTGAGGCCAGTAATCCTCTTGGTGAGGTACTTTTGTGGTCTTTCCAGCTGTTGCAGGTGTCTTGTAAGGTACATCCCAAATGGGGCGTTGTATTCTACAATAGGCCTAATAAGTAATGAGTAGAGAGGCACAATAATCTCCTTTGTTCTGGATGTGAACCCTTTTGAGATTAGGTGGGCCACGTAGAAGGATTTTCTAACCACCTTAGCAATATGATTATCAAAGGAGAGATTGCTATCTACTTGGGTCCCCAGATCCCTTATTACTTTTTTCTGTATTTAGGGGACTACCACCTATGCGGTAGTTTGCGGGTACTTTGTTTTTTCCAAAGGGGATGACTATGCACTTTTTGGCATTCAGCTTGAGGCCATGATTTTGACACCAGGTATCCGTCTCAGTGAGACCCTTCTGGAGGGTGTCTGTATCAGCTGGAGAATCAATTATGGCCCCTAGTTTGCAGTTGTCTGTGAACTTGGTCAGCCTAAATCCTCCTGTGCTTGCCTGTACCTCTGAGAAGTATATACCGAACAGGAGGGGTCCTAGGACTGAGCCCTGGGGGACACCACTTGTAACCGGTTTAGAGTTGGACCTAGAGTATGCAACTCTCACCGTGTGGTTTCTGTCCGTGAGCCAATCTGCAACCCATCTTGTGACGTAGGGGTTAATGTTCAGGTTGGTGAGTTTGTCTATAATACCAGAATGGGGAATGGTGTCAAAAGCCTTTGAGAGGTCTAGGTAGGCTGTGTGGACCTCCTTACCCTCATCTAATACCTTGGTAACGGTCTCAAAGAAGTCCACCAGTTTTAGGAGGCATGATCTGCTCTTAACAAAGCCAAACTGGGTGGGGTCCAAAGTTTGGTGGTTCCCAATGTCTCTGTTAACGTGTTCCATGATGATGCGCTCCATAGCCTTGCAGACCAGGCTAGTCAGGCTTATAGGGCGATAGTTCCTGGGGTCCGTTGTGGCACCACCTTTGTGGAGTGGGACATCTGTTGCTGTGCACCACTCTGTGGGTACGTAGCCTGTAGAGAGGCGGAGTTTGAACAGTGTGTTTAGGTGAGGGGTTAGTTCATTTTGGAGCTCTTGTAAGACCCAGCCTGGAACACTGTCTGGTCCCATTAAGGCTGTGTTTTTGGCTTTGGATAGGGCTGTTTTAACCTGTGTGTCGGTGCCTGCCGGGGCCTTACATTCTTCTGGTATGGTTATGGGCCCTTTAGGAGGTGAGAGGGGTGTGAAATTTGCAATGAACCTGTCTGCCAAAATGTTGGCAATATCAGTCAGTTCAGTGTATTTTGTGCCATTCTGCACCAACTCAGAGCAGATCTGAGAGTTTCCACTTAGGTTCTTGACATAGGTAAAGAATGCTTTGTGGTTATCTTTGGAGTGCTTGGCAATTTTTCTTTCGAAGTTAGCCTTGGATGATTTAATGAGGGATTGTAGTTTCTTGCTGATACTGATTAGGGATGTCTTTCCTTCTAGGGAGTTTGCACTTATCTGTACTAGTTTTCTCCTTCTATTGTAGAGCCTGATTATGGCAGGGGTCCACCAGACTGGTTTCCTTTTCTTGGAGGAGTGAGTCTTGGTTTTACTTGGGATAGCACAATCCATGCATTCCTGCAAATGATCATAGAGTGCCTTTGTATAGGTTTCAGCAGCTTGGACAGCATTGTCCATTGGCGTGGGGCTGTGAACCTTTCCACCTTGATCTTAAGCAACGTGAAGTTTGCTTTGGAAAAGTTTTTCACGGTGGTTTCCTTGATTGGGGTTGGAGGCGGAATGTGAATATCCAGAGTGATTAGTCTATGGTCTGATCTAACCAGTGAGGGGTTGACATCAGGTGTGGAACACCGGTCACCCATGTTGGTGATGACCAGGTCCAATATGTTGTTCCCTTTGGTGGGGGTGTTGACCAGTTGGTCCAGGGCATTCAAGTTTATAAATTCTAGGAAGCGTTGGGCAAGGGAGTTAGTACTGGAGTAGTTCTCCCAGTTAATGTTTGGGTAGTTGAAATCACCCAGTATTAGGGTGTTTGGTAGTCCCAGTGTCTCCAGAAATGCGGAATGGGGGTCCTGGGTCACGGTGGGTGATCAGCAGCAAGCTACAATTTGGATTGCAGTTTTGCCCATTGTTAGTTGCACTTGGATAATCTCTGATGCATCGTGCTGGACCACTAACCTGGAGGTGTGAATATCCTTGATGAATATGAATGCACCCCCCCCCACCTTTTGTGTTTCGGTCCGGGTTGTGAGGCAGAAAGGTATGGTATGAGTTATAGCCTGGTAGTTCTGGGGTGCTCTCTGGAGCCTTAAACCAGGTTTCTGTTACTGCACAGATATCGATGTTCTCCATACTGAAGAGTGCCTTGAGTGCATGCATTTTTGAGGTTTAGACTTCTGGTGTTGAGTAGCATTACCCTCGGTTTTTGGTTACTTGAGCATGTCATCCCAGGCAGACAGATACTGGATTCCCTTTGAATGACACCAGAAACTTAGCCAATTGTTGAAGTTGATCATTTTTTTCTTTATACTGTGGCATCATTCTTGGTAAGGGCAGGATGCTACTCAGGGTCAGGGTCAGGGTCATACCTGCCTGGGCTACATGATCAGAGAGCTCTTCCATGTCTCTTTTCATGTAGTCCAGGGAGGTACGTCTCAGGTCATTCACATCAACATGCACAATGACAGAGTCATATTTGTACTTGTTCTGGAGTGACCTGAGTGCTTGTGTTATGTGGCGGATCCTGGCGCCCGACAGGCAGCTAACTGTAACCTTCTCCTTGTCCAGCCTAGTTAATGGGATATCAGTGTGCCTGACTATACAGTCGCCTATCACTAGTATGTTGGGTATGTTATTTTGCCTTAAGGGCTGTGATTGCGTGGCACACTGATTATGTGAAGTATGTGTTTCATGGTTGGTGATGGGTTGTGCAGGTTGCTTGGATGTCTGCTTTGGAGGTCTCTGTTGCTTTTGCAGATTTTTATTTAGAGCCTCCGAGTATGTTTTTGTGCATTTGTGTGTTATTTGATTGTGTTGGTTTGTTAGGTCTATGTGAGACTGGTGGTGTGTTGCAAGTATTACCCTTCTCCTCTTGACAGTCAGTTACAGTCTGGGGTTGAGAGAGCTTTGCCTCCAGTTTGGCTGTATAATTGCATCTCTCGCATATATTAGTGTTTGGTGGTAGGAGGAGAGGGTTTTGTCTGTCTACATGAGGTAGTTGTAACATTGCCTCAAAATGCCCAGATTCACCAGTTGGACTGGAGAGTACACCGGAAACTGCCCTTTGGACATGCCTGAATAGTAGAGTGAGCTGTTTTTCCTGACTGGTGGGGATGAATAGAGAGCTTTGTCCTTCTGGACAGTATAAGGGGGGTTAGTGCTAGGGGTATTTATTGCTTGTTATGAGTTTTAAGCAAGTGCTGGGCTGTAAAATGAATGGTTTGAGTCCTAAAGTTGAAGGTTTGTCTAGTTCCATGGGAAAAACTGAAGAGTAGACTTCGTGGAGTCGGGAATAGTTTAACCCTAGCTAACCGGTGCTGCCCAGTGTGCAGAACTGCTCAAATGCAGTTTTATGTCAGAAGGATTACAGAGATAGAAATTAGCCCAAAATGGCCAATAAAATTACAGTTTCTGGGCAGAAACCACTCCTCCAAGGGCAGGTAGGTTGTTCAGAGCTCCCCACTCTCACATGTGAACAAAGAAACTTCCTTTTTGCCCAAGTAAGGTATGGCCAAACACAGAAGCTTAAATACAGTCCAGGTATCAGCAGGTATCTGAAACTGGACTTTTCTAGCTTAGTAAGGTGGGAAAATAGCAAGTTTTTTTCAAGAAAACAGTAAAAAAAATGCAAAAACACTTTTATAGTGCAGTAATGGCTGTTGCACTAGAGTTTGAAGTCAGTAACAGTTAAAAATACAATTTACAAGAAAAACAAATTTTGAAATGCAGGCACAAATAAATGCAATTTCAGTGTAAAATGACGTTCTGAGAAGCAATAAATGCCAGAAAATAGCAAAAAGCAACAAGAAAAACCAAAAAAATGGTACTTAAACACTCCAAAGTCTCTCCTTTTGTCTCTCTGGCATTTTAGGTCTCTGCAGGACACCTGGGCAGGATCTGCTGAGCTTATAAAAACACAAAAAATGTGCAAGTGCGGTTGTTATATCAGAAAGATTAAAGAAATAGAAATTAGCCCAAAATGGCCAATAAAACTACAGTTTCTGGGCAGAAACCACTCCTCCAAGGGCAGGTAGGCTGTTCAGAGCTCCCCACTCTCACTGGTGAACAAAAAAACTTTCTTTTTTCCCAAATAAGGTATGGCCAAACACAGAAGCTTAAACACGGTCCAGGTATCAGCAGGTATCTGAAACTGGACTTTTCTAGCTTAGTAAGGTGGGAAAATAGCAAGATGTTTTTGTTTTTTTCAAGAAAACAGTAGAAACAAATGCAAAAACACTTTTACAGTGCAGTAATGGCTGTCGCACTTGAGTGGGAAGCCAGTAACAGTTAAAAATACAATTTACAACAAAAACAAATTTAAAAGTGCAGGCACAAATAAATGCAATTTCAGTGGTGGTTTATTGATGGTTTATCATAATGTATGGAGCTTTTCGCCCTGGGGTTTCACTAAAAATGGGCAACCTTGCCCAGTCTGACTTTCTCGGTAAATGAATGTAAAATAAATAAACAATTTTATGTCCTATTCACTTGCTGCAGTATTCTTAACCTAAGCAACAATGCCAAAGCTCAAGAAAAGAAGGAACAGAGGAGCTCTCAATGAAACCATGCAAAATGTCTTTAGCAAACCCAGCTCTGGATCTGAAAATACCATCTAGTTTGTAGTGTTTGGTAAAGGTATGGATATCAAATGAGGTGGTTGCTTCAATGATAGCGGTGTTATCTAATCCCTTGAAGAATGGTTTAGAGGAAGCCAGACCCTTGGTAGAGTGGGCTTTCAGGGTAAAGAAAGAGTCTCTTTACATGGAGTATGTAACAAAGGCAAATAGTCTTTGAAATCCAAGAAGAAATTGTCTGCTTGGAAACGGATAAACCCAGAGCCCTGGGATGAAAGTTCACAAACAGCTGATCAAATTTCCTGATAGCTTTAGTCTTGTCCAGGTAAAACCTAAGTTGTCTGTGTACATCTAAGGAGTGTAGTACCCTCTCACTGTGGTTTTGTGGAGAAGGGAAGTAGGTAGGTAATTGAATACATTGGTTAAGGGATAACTCATTAGCCACTTTTGGCATAAAGGAAAGATTTGTTCTCAAAAATACCTTATCCTTATGAAATACCAAGAAGGGGTGCAACATCAAAAGATCTTGAAGCTCTGACACCCTTATGGCTGAGGTCAAGGCCACTAGTAGAACAGTTTTCCAAGAGCAATGTTTGAGGGAGGCCAAGGATACGGGCTCAAAAGGGGCCAGGGTCAGTTTTTCTAGAACAAAATTAAAGTCCCAAGGAGGAGGAATAGGTTTCCTGGGAGGCCTAATGTGAAGGATACCCTTAAGGAATTGTTTCACCTCAAATCTGGATGTCTGAGGTGGAGAAAGAGGCAGACAAACAGAAATAACTGACGTGTGCTTTGACAGAGGAGTAAGCCAAGTCAGCAGACAACAACTCACACAAAGTACAGCTGTGTTCACTTACCATAACTGTAGATGTTCGAGTGTATTCACTGTTACAGTCATCACACTTGGGCTATCTGCCTGTAGGTAGCCCTCAGTCGGCCCGAATACCAGAGTCTTGGGATTACTGCGTCGGGTGCTGTCACGTCTTCCATGATGTCAGGTCGTCAGGGGTATAAAACAGGCAGCCGACACCATTACATCAGTTTTTATTGCCCCAAATATCAGGAGCCCCCCAAATAGGAAGATAGTATATGGTGTGGAGCACCACCAGTAAAAGGTAGTACCACTGCCATTAAAAATGGCCATAGAGAGGATAGTTAGAAGGACAGAGAAAACCAGGGGGCTGAAGGGAGGGAAACCAGGACTGCAACAGTGAATACATTCTAACATCTACATTTATAGTAAGTGTACACAACTGTACTATGTTCTTCATGTTTCACTGTTGCAGTCATCACACTTGGGTTGATTCCCAAAGGTGAGGAAGGGTGGAGGCAGTCAAGAAGTGTTAGGGCTGGCTAGCAGGCGTTGTAAGACTGCTGTAGCAAATCCAGCTCTGGATTTAGGAAAAATAGGTAAGTGGTAATGCTTGGTGAAGGTGTCTACAGAACTCCAGGTTGCAGCTTCCAGAATGTCCCTGGTAGGAACTCCCCTGAGAAATGCTGTCAAGGTGGAAGTAGCCATAGTGGAATGTGTTTTGATCCCCTGTGGGGTAGGTTTTCCATGGTGCTTGTAAGGATGCAGTGTGCTATCCAATTGGAAATAGTTTGCTTTGAAATGGCCTTGCCCTCTGCCCCTGTAACAAAGCTGACTAGCAGCTGGTCAGATTTTCTGAAAGGTTTAATCCTGTCAAGGTAGAACCTGAGCTGTCTGTGCACATCCAAGGAGTGCAGGATCCTTTCCCCTTTATTCTGAGGATTACGGAAGAAGGTTGGTAAATGGATGGATTGGTTTAAAACCACACTGGACACCACATTAGGCATAAAGAATGGGTTAGTCCTGAGGGAAACCCTGTTAGCATGGAAAATAATGAAGGGTTCTACAGCCATTAATGCCTGTAACTCAGATACTCCTCTTGCTGAAGTTATGGCTAAAAGCAAGGCTGGTTTCCAAGAGAGGAATTTTAACTCTGCTGAAGCAGCAGGTTCAAATGTCAGGAAGCGTGAGCTTTTCCAGTACAAAGTTAAGGCCCCAGGCAGGGGTGGATGCTCTCCTAGGGGGCTTAAGTTGCTAGTCCCTCTTAGGAACTGTTTGATGAGAGGGTGAGAAAATAGAGGTGTCTCAGTATTATAATGAGCTGAGATGGCAGAGGCATGAATCTTAATGGAGGAGAAGGATAGGCCTCTGTGGAGTAGCTCTGCTAGGTAATCCAGGGTTTGAGGTAAGGAGGCACTGCTGTGTCCTTTTCGTTAAGAATGATTCCAAGAACAATATCTTTTCCACTTTTCAGCATAGAATTTCCTAGTAATAGGCCTTCTGGCCTCATCCAGCACCTGTTTGCTGAGGATTGCTGATGGTGTATTCAGAGGATAAGCCAGGCTGCAAGGCTTAGGGTTTCCAACTGTGGATGCAAAATCTCTCCCTCCTGCAGAGACAGCAGGGAAGGTGTCTGGTGAGGGTGCCAGGGTGGCACTGTTGTCAGACTGTGTAAGAGTGGGTACCAGTGCTGGCTTGGCCAGTCTGGGGCAATAAGAATTGCCCTTGGCCTGCCCTGTTTGATTTTGAGTAGTACTTTTGAGAGGAGGGGCAGGGGGGAAAGGCATAAATTAAGAGGTTTCCCATTTGAAGGATAGGGCATCCACCTTCCAGGCCCTGCTGTGAGGGTTCCTGGTGCAGAATTTCCTCAACTGGTGGTTCTCTGGGGAGGCAAAGCGGTCCACCTCTGGTGTCCCCCACCGCTGAATTAGAAGGTTGAAGTTGTTGGGCTCCAATTTCCACTCTTGTGGGTCTAGGAGATTTCTGCTTAAGTCATCTACCAGTGAATTTTGTTTGCCTGGCAGGAATTGAGGTTGTAGATACACTTGGTTGCTCAAGGCTGTGCTCCACAGAGTCATGGCTAACCTGCAGAGTGGGTAAGAATGGGTTCCCCCCTGCTAGTTTATGTATCCCATAACTGTGGTGTTGTCTGTTTTTATCAGCAGCTGTCCTGGAAGGAATAGGTATTTGAAGGCTGTCAGAGCATTCTGTACAGCTAGCATCTCTTTTTGATTGATGTGAAGGAGAATTTGTGCTGGGCTCCACTTGCCCTGAATGCATTTGCCTGCCATGTGAGCCCCCATGCATAGTCTGATACATCTGTTGTCAGGGTTTGGTTGGTGAGGGGTTGAGTGAAAGGCAATTCCTTGTTGTGGTTGCATGCTTCTGCCCACCAAAGGAACTCTGCCCTTAGACAAGGTATGATAGGTATGACTGTTTCCAGGTCCTGAGAATGTTGGCACCAAAGACTTTTTAAGTACCATTGAAATTTCCTCATATGCAGTCTTGCTTATGGAATTAGCAGAATGCATGAGGCCATAAACCCTAGGGCTTGCAGTATTTTCCTTGCAGATAGATGGGTTTTGGTGGCCATTTGTTTGAATATTTGGTCAAATAGACCTGTTTTTCTGGAGTGAGAAATGCCATCTGCGAAGTAGTGTTCAAGCTTGCTCCCAGGAATACAATTTTTTGTCTGTGCAAGTTGTGATTTCTTTTCATTGATGGTGTACCCCAATGAAGTTAGGAGTCTTTATACAAATGCCAAGTGTTTGAAGTAGCAATTCCTGACTGTCCACATGAATCAGACAATTGTCCAAGTATGGGAAAATTTGGATATTTCTTTGCCTGCAGTATACAATGGCTGGAGCCAGGCACTTTATAAATAGTCTGCGTGCAGTAGATAAGCCAAAGGGAAGTGCAGAAAATTGATAGTGCATAGAGCCTGCCCTGAAGCGTAGATGTTTACTGCAAGAATCCCTTATGGGGATGTGCAGCTAAGCTTCTTTTAAGTCTAGGGTGACTAACCAGACATCCTTGGCTAGCATAGGGTGAAGCTGCTGCAGGGTGAGCATTTTGAATTTTGGGACCACCAGAAAGATAGATCCAGGATTGGGCACTAAGAGCCCTCTTTTCTGGGCACCAGGAACAGTCTGGAGTAGAAACCCTGTCCCCTTTGTTCTACTGGAACAGGGTGAATAGCCCTGATATTGAGCAGGGAAAGTACTTGCTTTTGAGCCTCTGCCCACTGGTTTGGAGGAAGGTCTGGAAATCCGCTTGGGGTTGGCAGTTAATAGAAGTAGAATCTGTACCCCTGGGATACAATGTTTAGGACCAATCAGCCCTGAGTAATGGACATTCAGTTTTTTGCATGAAGGGCAAGTTTTCCTCCTAGGGGCGCGAGTAATTGGGCAGGGCTGGGAAGGATAACTGAAAAGTCATTATGAACTTTTTCCATAAGGGGGTGGCTTACCACTCCCTATTTGTGAGGTGGGGGCACTCCATTGTTTAGATCTCTGCATACCCTGAGACTGTAGTATGGGTGGTCTGTTACCCCTGGGTTTGGACTGAGAAGTCCTGGAAGGGGCTGGAAAGGACCAGTTTTTAGAAGGCCAGTGCCTACTGAATCTAGGTGGTTGCACTTGTAAGAATTCTTTAACAGTTTGCATATATTTAGCTTTTTCTTCCATCTTTTTAAGAACCTCTTCTGCTTTAGTGCCAAACAGTCCTTACTTAAAGGAGCATCTAGTAATTTTGATTTGACATAATCTGGCAAGGTTTGTCCCTTCGGCCAAGCATGCCTTCTCAGTACAGACCCAGTGACTGCAGCCCTGCAAGATGCTTCTAGGGCATCAAAGCCACACTGCAAAGTATGCTTACTAACTTGGTTTGCAGAATGCATTAACTCTTGTAAATCTTTATTTTCTGCACAATCAGGAAGTAACACCATTTTTTGTTTAATTAGTTCCATAACATGTTGGTAATTCAAGATGTGAAACTGGAAATTCAAATGCCCTGATGGCAAGAGTTGCAGAGGTATATACCTTCTTAACCCATCTGTCTGAAGCTCTGGAATTGCTGTCTGAAGCTTTGGAATCCCTGTCTGAAGGGGTAGGGTTTTTGGCTGTAGTAGCCTTAATACATTTAGGTCCCTGGGAAATGGTCTCTGGATCTGCAGTAGGATTCTTAAAGAGAAATTTGTGAGAATCAGGTACTCTGCAGTACCGGTCAGGTTTTCTAGGGACCGGTGGTAAAGTGTCTGGAGTAAGACTGGATTCCATGAAGACATCATCTACAACATCCAGGACAGGGGGTATAGCTAGAGGCCTGTGCTGAGGCAACTCTAAAAATTCTCTCAGTCTCTTTTTGGACTGAGGGTAGTCCTGGCTTGAGCATGTGCTTTGGTCGTCGGTTTTCTAGGCGTAGTGCATACTCTGGGCCTAAGAAACTCAGTAGTTTTAGCTAAAAATGAAGTTGCCGGTGTAATTTGAACATCGGTAGGTCAGAATACTCCCTCAGAAGCCAGTGCCTGCACAGTGGCTCTGGACCCATCCAAGGTAGAGTCATCCACAGGTTCCATATTCAAAGAAGCATCATGCGGCATACCGGACTCTGGGTCTCAGCAGATGCCTGCAAAAATGTAGAAGCGGGCATCAGGGGCTGCAAAGGCACCTCACTGAGTACTGGCGGACTGGCGACTAGCTTAACGGAAGCATCGTTGGCAGTTTTGGACCTATGCAGTCTGCCTCTGTCTTTATCTTTACGTTTTTTCGGAAGATTGGTAGTTGGATGGCTTAATGAAGTCATTTCGGAATACAGAGAATGAGCATGAAAGAATTTAGCAACAAAGGCAGCCCAATGATGAATGGTTTGGGTGTTAAACAAGGCATGAAACTGACAGCGAGGGACGTCGTGGTCTGGGCCTAAACAGGTGACACAGTAAGAATGAAAATCTCTGTGAGGTATTTGCTTTCCACAGGCAAGACAATTGTTAACTTTTTCTGACATCAGTTAGAGCAAGAAAAAAGGATCCCCAACGGGGTACTTAGCTTTAGATGACTTCAGGATTGAAACTTGAAAAACGAAAATTTCAGGTAGTGGCCGACTGGCAGTTGCAAACTGCTTCTGCTTCGGGCTCCTTCTTGGCAAGAAAGACTGATGTAATGGCGTTGGCTGCCTGTTTTATACCCCTGACAACCTGACGTCATGGAAGAAGCGACAGCACTCGACACAGAAATCCCAAGACTCTGGTATTCAGGCCGACTGAGGGCTACCTGCGGGCAGATAACCCAAGTGTGATGACTGCAGCAGTGAAACACGAAGAACATCTTAGAGAGAACCACTGGGATTCCCACTATTAGTGGGTCTTGGTTATTAGAGACACACCAGAGTGAAAATCTTTTCCACTTGGAAACATAAGCCTTTCTTGTATTGGGTTTTCTGGCCTCCTGCAAAACCCTAAGCACATCCTGTGAGAATAGGTGTCTGAAGGGGATTAGAATCCTATCACCCACAGTGTCGGCTGTAGAGCTGACAGGTGTGGGTGTATTAGGGACTCTTTGTTCTGTGTGAGTAGGTCCACTACTGTGTGGGGTAACCTGTTGTGATGGCCCTTAGCCAAATGTAGAAGGAGGGGGAACCAGTGCTCTCTTGGCCAAAAGGGAGTCAACAGAAAGATTTCTGGTTGGTCTTGTTGACTCTTGAACAGGACCTTTGGTAGCAGAGGAAGGGAAGGGAATACATACAGAAACATCTCCTTCCAAAAGGAGAGGGCGTCTACCTTCCAAACCAGAGGACTTGGGACTCTGGCACAAAATTTTGGAAGTTGTCTGTTCAGGGGAGGCAAATAAGTCTATTTGAGGAAAACCCCATTGGTGGACTATGTCCAGGAACATGTCCCTTTGAAGCATCCATTCGTGGCACTGGGTCAGAGACCTGCTTAAGGAGGCCTGCCATGAGATTCTGGTTGGAGGGAATGTACACTGCCTGAATAGTCATGTGGTAGTGGGTCAGAAATTCCCACACCTGAAAAGCAAACTCATAAAGGTGATAGGATTTGGTCTACCCCTGCTTACTCACATAACAGAGGACTGTCAAGTTGTCTGTGAACAGTTGTAGAGGGCTTGGGGCAAAGAAGAGGTTGAAATGCTTGTAGAGATAGTGGCAATGCTGGCATTTACCTGATGTCGATGTGTTTTGATTTTTGGGAGGAAGTCCAAATTCCCTGAACAGTGAATTTGCCCAAGACTGATCCCCAGCTCACATCTGATGCATCTGTGTAGAGTTCTAGGATTGGGGTGAGAGGATGCAGGGGTAAGACCCGGATTTAGGTCTATATGTTGAATCCACCAGAGCAGTTCCCACTTTAGGCAAGAACTGAGGGGGACTTGGTATTCTTGTGGGTGAGAATGCTGGGTCCACACTGATCTGAGGAACCACTGGAATTCCCTCATGCAGAGTTTTGCCATCGGTACTATGGGAATGGTTGAAGCCATGAATCCCAGCACCCTGAATAACTCCCTGGCCATGATGTGAGTCAATGGGAGAAGGGAGTGAAAGAACGACTGAAGGTCCTACACCTTCTGAGGTGGAATTGACACACTCATGTCTTTCTGGATTCGACAACCCAGGAAAATGTGGTCCTATGAAGGAGTGATGACTAACATCCTGTAGTTGATGGTAAATCCCAGCTTTCCAAGGAGGGGAATGATGGTCTCCTTGTTGTGGAGTAGAGTGTGGGAAGTTGAGTCCTGTAAAAGCAGGTCGTCCAGGTAAGGGAAAATCTGGACACCCAAAAGTCTGCACTGTGCAGTCACTGGAGCCAGGCATTTTGTGAATGACCTTGGTGCTATAAAACGACCAAAGGGCAAGGCAGAGAACTGAAAATGCCAGGAACCCACAAAAAAGTAAGAATTTCCTGAACATGGGGTGAATGGGGATGTATAGGTATGCATCTTTTATATCTAGAAATGCCATGTATCCTTGTGGAAGGATAAGGGGGAACAGAATTTGGAATGTCAACTTTCTGAAGGTAGTGATTTTTAGAAAGGTGTTGAGATGTGATAAATCCAATATTGGTCTCTAGGGGTCATCCTTTCTGAATACTAAGAACATTCTTGAATCGAAGCCTTTCACTTTTGAGGGGTGGAGTGCCAAAACATGAAGTATCCCTTTTTTATTATGGAAAGCACCCAGGTATCTTGGGTGATGCTTTCCCAGACCCTGTGAGTGTTTGACAGGCAAAGAAAAAGAGGGGAAAGGGAGACATCTGCACAGTAGTCACAGATTCCCTGCTTTGTAAGGAAGGGGGCTGCCTTTGTTGTGAGGATGGCTGAGAACTCCAAAGGCTTCTATTGTCTCTTGCCTCCTCAGGCAGACTTACTGGAGGGGTGTCGAGTGTGGCTATGGACGAAAACTGGCTTAGAGAATGGAAATTCCTGTGAAACCTAGGCACACGAGAAACCAGGATGTGTTTCAACTCCTTGAGTTTCTTGTTTTTTTCCTGTAGGGACTTGGAGAGGCTGCTGCCTTACCAAATAAGGCAGAAATGTCTAGTGATGCATCCAGTAATTCAGATTTGAAGTCATCCTGGGAGGGGTTGCAGCCTCAGCTAGGAAAATCTAAGAACTGAACCAGTAGCAGCTGCCCTGGCACAGTCCTGCACAGCATGAAAGATGCATTTAATGGAATGTTTTGCCACTTGGGAGAAAGCTCCCAGGCTAGATAGAGCCAGTTCCTTCTGAATCTGGAAGATCTGCAATGGCACTAAATGCCTGACACAAAAGCTCTAAGGAGTACTATGTCATATACGTCTGATAATTAATGGTCCTGAAAGCCAAGGTGGCTGATGTGTAGGCCTTTTTACCCAGTCTGTCAAGGGTTCTACTCTCTGTCTAATGGGAG
Organism: Protopterus annectens; assembly: GCF_019279795.1. Lineage (NCBI taxonomy): Eukaryota > Metazoa > Chordata > Ceratodontiformes > Protopteridae > Protopterus > Protopterus annectens. Next base: position 599,103,126 of record NC_056750.1, on the reverse strand, counting down.
AAGATTAGAGGAGGGAACTACATTATCTGTCACTTATCCAATTAACTACTGCACACAATTTTTTTTACAAGCCATCGAACTACCCTTCCTTATCTTCTCTACTCATACAATATCAACCAAACAGACCTCTCTGATCCACTAACCAAATACTCCTAACTGTAGTGAAACCAACCCATGCAGGACAAATGCACTACTCCTTCACAGCAACCAAACTTTGGAATTCTCTCCCACCTTCATTAAGGTCTATCAGCAGTGCCCCTCTCTTTAACAAATCCCTGAAACAACACCTTTCCTCACTATGGCAATGCAACTGTACAAAGGTTGCAGTTCCTAGAACCTGAATCCCCCCTCTCTACCTGCCTCCTCCCTTCTCTAATCCTTTCCCTATTTTGCCCTATATATCCTGAGACTTGTTTTTAACTACTCAGATGGACTATTCTTCTACATTTACTCACTCTAAATTAACATTAAATCTTTAACTGCTCTTGTCACCAGACTGTGTTTCTAAATTTCTAAACTTGTCTTATGGTTTAACCTTCAACTACAGCCTACTGCCTATTCTGGTAATTGGCCTTACTCTTCAAACCTTCTACCTAGATAGTACTATATTTCATCTTGCATAGATTTCACCCCAAACTCTTCCTATCACCAACTGGATCTACTGCATACTATGTTTATTCATCTTGTTCAACTTGTATTGTTTATAGCTATGATCTAGCCCACCAATAACTGGGGTTGTACTGAATTACTGCATGTTGCTCAGAATGTACTCTCTATTAGTTCCCCACTGTATGGTGCTGTTTTGAATTGGTACTATGCTGCACAAAATTAATGCTTGCTTTATAAAATATGTATGTATGTATGCATGGAGCTTTTCTCCCCAGGCCTCCACTGAAAATGGGCTCACCTTGGCCCAGTGTACTATCCCAGTAAACAAATGCAAATAAATAAATAAATAATCCTAGAGGGTTTGTCAGTAGCTACAGAAATAACTGCTGGGTCTGTAGCAGGGCACCTAAAGAGGAACTTGCAATCCGTAGGGACCTTGTAGAACTGGTCTGGCTTCTTGTGGGCTGGGGCATGGGGTTTGTGAAGCATTGTGAAAGGCATCCAGAAATGCAGGCTGCGCAGATAGAACTGCAGAGGGGCCAGGGACATCAACTTGTAGATGATGATATATTTTCCGGACTTCAGAAATTTGGAAAATTTCTCATTTAAAGTGTTCTTCTGTTTTCAGGAGAATTTCACCAAAAGATTCTCTTCCATACGAGTGTCAGCACTGACTTACTCCTCTTCAGAGGAAACATATTCCTCAAGAGAAGGGATTTGTGTGGAATAATCCAGAGACTCCTCTTCATCAGAGGAAAATTCATCTGATGCGTGAATGTCCCTAATCCTTTCTGAGAAGGTTGGGGAGCAGCTGTAGGAACAGGCTAAGAGGAAGCTGTCTTGAATGCCACAAAAGCCTGAAACAAACTTTGAGAAAAGGCCTGCCAATCTGTAGGGGCCTCGCCGGTAGGGTGCAAATCCTTAGTCTTTTTTTTCTTTGCAGGAGAAATGATCCTATGCAACGGAGGACCGGAAGAAGGCCTATATTCAAATGCATCTGACTGTATCTCTTCTACTGTTTAGGTGCGAGGTACCCCCAAGACTGTCCATACTTTTTAGCCTAGGTTCCCCACGACATCCTGATCAGATATCTGTTTGACCTCCACAGACGTGCTTGCGGTCGATGTCAAGGCAGCCTCAGAATTGGGCTTGGCCCATGAATCTCTGCCTGAAGTCGGGCAATCTCCGTGTTGACAAGTACCTCGGGAGAAACGTCTGACATTAGATGTGCAGCGGAAGCTGCAGGCTGATGTTTCTTGGCCTTGTGCTTCATTGGTTTGTTGTTGGACCCTGAGGTTCCTTCATTACATTTTGCTAGCAACTTAAGCTGTTTGTTCTCTAAATATACAGCAAGAGAGGAAAGCCTGCTTCGAAGGATCTTTGGAACAAAGGACTAACAAGTACAATAGGACTTGTGGTTGTGGTTATGGTCTAAACAAAAGAGAATGAGAATGGCTGTCCTTATGTGGAATTTGTCTTCCACACTGGAACTTGCCCTTCTTGAATGACATAACCAAAACAGTAATAAGAGAAAAAATTCCCCAACGGGCACTTATCTGACAAAACCTGAAGTTGCAAATGCTGAAACAATCAGCCTGACAGTCAGAATGACTTTCTGAATGGTGACAGAAAAGTTCTGAGGATGGTACGTGTGTACGTCACTTTTATGGCCTACGTCTGACAGTAGCCTATGTGCGACGTCCCACATACCCTACAGTAGTATAAGATTTTTGTATACTGGCCAATGTCTGGATGCCTCATGTTAATACTGATGCAGGTGAACAGAAGGACATCTACCTATTCCTTAGTGATACACTAGGCAAGCTTTAAATCCCCACTGAACCCAGTTAACTTTCTGAATACATGGAAACATACACTACTAAGCTACACCAGCACATAAACAGTTTCAGAGATGCAGATGTAGCTCATACAAAAAAGCGAAGGTTGTTGTTGTCTTTCGGCTTTTCCCGGTTAAGGGTTGCCACAGCATTACTCCGGTCCACTAATGATTGGCAGTAGATTTTCACGAACGCCGAGGTGCCAGCTCGACGTTCAACCTTCAACGAAGGCATGCCCATTTACGCATGTCTTTTGAATGCCCACCCAACCACAGGGAGGACATGAAGACTCCACACAGAAGGCACTCCCCGCACTCCAGCCGAGAATCGAATGGGAAAACCTCTTGCTGTGAGGCAACAATGCTACCGCTGCACCACTGCGGAAGTAATACCACAAAAACAACACCCTCCCATGAAACTTTACTATCAACAAGCACAAAAAGAAGAAACTACTGTATATAAATAAGAACAGCAATAAGCAGAATTATAGAGTCCTCATCATTAAATTAAACAAGACACTCATGCTCAATTAAATCTATCAAAGCCACATTTGAGGTGAAAATAATCATCCAAGCAGAAGAAAATCAAAAATCCTTTTTTAGTTACATTTATAATCCCAGAAACACAATGTGACAATGCACTACCGAAGCTAAAAATCTATCTAACCCTACTAAACAATAAATTCAGCTCAAACTCGACCCTTCCCTCACCTCATCTATCTCACATGAAATGCTAGAAACAGACTCGCCACCAGCAATCAGACAAGACCAAATCCTGAAAGCACTATCAAAAGTGAAAAATATTGCATCAGTGGTTCCTGACAACATCCTACAATGCATCACAAATGGCATGAAGTGTGACTTAGCCACATCCATAACCACACTGTTCAACCTTAGCCTCCATCCAGGTTTTGTACCAAGTAAATGGAGAACAGCAACAGTTATGTCCCAGCATGAGAAATGATATTCCATAGCCCCAGGCAATTACAGACTCATAAGTCTGATCAGCCTCATATGCAAAGCCATGGAAAGAATTATCATGAAATTAATCAAGAAGTACACAAGAAACCTTAAACACTGGACCCATCTTAGTTAGGATTCATAAAAGGCAAGTCATGCTTACTCAGCTTAATGGACTTTTTTTGAAAAGGTTACTGAAGCAATTAACGAAGAAAAAAGGTGCACACCACATACCTTGACCTGGCCACAGCTTTTCACACAATCCTTCTCTCAGGCACAGTAAAAAAGCTTAACAAACTAGGAAATAACCCTTTCATCACCCACTGGATTGTTAACTGGCTAACATATAGGAAGCAGATCATCAAAATGGGGAAGTTACCTTAGCAAAAAGAGCAGTCACCAGTGAAGCCCTCCATGGTTTGGTGAAGAGGTTCCATCACAGAGTCCTGGTGTCCTCCAGGTTCCGTGATGGGACCGCTTCTGTTCAACATACACTTCTCAGAAGTAAAAGCCAATACCAAAGGACTCTTGCTAAGTTTGCAGATAATTGCAAGATAGGACCAGTAATCAAATTCCCAAAAGACTCCATCAACTAACATGAAGTTTTGCCCCAAACAAATAACTGGTGCCAGACTCATGGTCTAAGGCTAAATGCCAAAAAAATGCATTATCAACTCTTTTGGAAAGTCAGCTCCCCTGGGCAACTACCACATTAACACCACATCCCTAAGAGTTTGTTTTAATAAATTGTCAAGTGGTTTACAGCTCTTTGCTTTATTGTTTTTTGTACATTGGAGTGCATTTTCATTCTGGTTACTAGTTTTTGACATCCCTAAGAGATGACCCAGTAGTTCAGAATTTGGGAACTTATATGGACAGTGACCTAACTTTTGACAAGTATGTGTCCAGTGTGATAAGGAAGTCCTTCTATATTGGCAGCTCACACATATGGGGATTGCTTTTAAATCCGGGGATGCCATTGTCTCCATTTTCTCTGCCCTAATTAGGCCAATCATTGAGTTACATGCCCTTTTTTCATGTATTTGTCCAGGCACATGCAACAGCTGGAACACCCACAGATGTACCTTACAAAGAAGGATACAAGGCATAAACAATACATCGTACATGGACCACCTCAAAGCCTCATCATTACAGACTGCTAAGAGTTGGCCAGTGTCTATTATACACAAGGCATCCTCAGACCCACTACTGATGGACTTACTTTACATCTGCAGGTAAAATGGTAACAGAAATACTTGATCTAAGGAGCGAATCCTCTTCTAAACACTAGCAGAAAGGTATATCTTGCAGAGGCTACCACTGCTCTGGAACAGACTTCCCCATCTACATAAAACAAAGCTTACCCTTGACCACATTCAAGTATAACCTGGATCAATGAATGGGACATAAGAAATTTACCACAGGGACTCTGCCTTGTACTACTAATGGACAAAGGGAGATCCTAAATGCATTATCCATGTGCATGGGCCCCTTTAATATGTTTCGATTCAGTAATTTTCACTACATTAACACACAAAGATAAATCATGTAGAGAGTTAGGTGAATCTAAACTTCAATGGGATAGGTTGATTTTAGGGACCAGATGGGATAATTGGCTAGGCTTAAAATGGCCCACAAGGGCAGTTAGCCTAGTACTAACTTATGAATCTAAAGAACACCTGAAAGTTTATGCATGTTAAATACAAAATGCAGGAACTTTAAGGTGAATAATGTAACGGTGATAAAACCAGTGCAAATGGCAAAAAGAACATAGGATTACATGGTCTGGGCATGCCCTCAAAGCCTACCCTGTGACAACTTGATATGCACCAAAAGGTACCATATGCAAGCCCAAGCTGAGGTACAAGAAAAATGTCTGAAAATGCCAAAACAAGGATATCAGAAGGGGAAACATCAAGACTTACCTACTGCAGAACTCCTACAATGTCACAGCTGCACAACTTTGGGGAGTGCTTGTCAAGTTTAAGGAATGGAGTATTCTTTAACCCCATCTATATCTATATTACTGAAATTTATAGGTTCATTGGTAGGTACTAGGCTATCGGCCTAAGGGCCTACGTAAGCCTAGCCAGCAAGGTACCATAGCTTACGCCACCCAAGAAAGTTATTTTCCTGTGCCACTGTCCAGCAGAGACACAAAAGTGATCCCCGGGGTGTATTTCCTATTTCCCATCCACTCAAGATTTTTCTTGAAGAGTGCTAATGAAGAACTTTGCTCGACATAGATGGGTAGCTTGTTCCAGAGTATAGGAAGTCTCTGGGACAGGAATCTATCCCTCCAGCGTGTCCTGTTTATTGTGGTGACAAGGTTTAGGTTCCTAGAGCATAGCTTGGAGGGATTGGGATTTCTTTAAGTGTAGCATGTCCAACAGCTCTGGGTTTGACATAGCTTTATATGTTAGGCAGAGATCATCTCGGAGTAGGCGATATGCTACGGAGTAAAGCTGGAGTTTTTTGAGGCAGTCAGTGTAGGGCATTTGTTTGAGGCCAGTAATCCTCTTTGTGAGGTACTTCTGTGGCCTTTCCAGCTGCTGCAGATGTCTTGTGAGGTACATTCCAAAAGGGGCGTTGTACTCTATAATGGGTCTAATGAGTGATGAGCAGAGGGGAACAATGACCTCTTTGTTTACATTTGTTTATTGTTATTGCTTGATTGCTGTCTTTACTCAAAGGCTTCAGAGAGTTGTACTATGAGCATGCATGCTGTTGACAGAATAGCTGGTGTTTTTTTTTTAACCATCCTTCTACAAACTATCAAGAAAGTACTTAGTTTCACTTGTACTAAAAATTACCTACAGAATTCTAAATTAAATTATTTTTAAGTTAAGTTACTGATATTTCTTACTCTTTGGCTAAATAGCTGATTGCTTGAGGTATAACAGTCACTTGGCAGTTACTGTATAAGTGTTTTGCTTCACTTTGCTTCTCAAATTTACAAACACCTGCTGTTTAAGCTGGTTACTGGTCAACTGTAGGCTTCTCAGGGTCAGCACTGTTACTTTGTGGTAGACGATAACTATCTGCTGCTTCTGAGAAGTAGACCTTATTAGCTAAAGACATTGCTGGTTTCTATTGTTTCTTTCATTTCTCTGAGTACTTTAACTGCAGTGGGTGCTGTCCCATACAGTGTTGTGCAGCCGTGTATTTGACATATGCAAGTATCTTAACCTTTAAAATTTCTCCTAGGTACTACAACTACATAAGCCATATATACAATCTGTAACTTACTTTCTTGTTCTCCCTTGAGTGTACTGTATTAGGCTAGCTAGCCTGGATATATAATTACTAATGAATGTTGCCTAGAGTCTACTGAGAGTGCAACACAGTAATATTGACCCTGTTGCAACAGAAAAGCGAATTAGCGGCTGTTAAGCTAGTACATCACTTTTAATGTTTAAACCTTACTGAACTTGTGGATTACATTCCTTAAGCTATGGACGGCCAAACACATTGGTCTGTGACTTAGAAGCTATATTATAATGTTGTAGTGGCTTTTAAACTAGTAAAATCACACCTCCCTGCCCCCAATTCCCACCCAACCCCACTCAGTCTAGCTTTATAGCCACTATTCCACTCCCCCTCCAGCTGAACCAATCAATAATCCCCTACTCAGCCTAACTCATCCCATTTCCACCTCTCCTTTTCCTATCCAGACTATTTAGTACTGTACCTTTTCCTATCCAGACCAATCAGTACTGTACCGTGTACACTACTCCAGCCCCCACCCCTCCTCCAGTAGCAAATATCTAACTCAAGATCCTGAGGGTTCTAGTCATATAACACCAATACAGCCTCCAACCATGATACCATACAAAGCAATGTCACTACTCTCTCTGCTATCCCTCATGCTATTTCCAAATTTCCACTCCATTTATGAAAATCAGTCCTACCCTGGATTTCACCACCCAAAATCTCAAACTAGGCCTGATGCATCTAATAACACAGGCTACCCACTAGTTACAGCTATTACCAACTCCTTAACCATAAAACACTATCTGCCTATTAGACCCAGATACATCAGCTCAAAATCTAAATGCTATCAAAAATCTATAAACAAAATCCTGAAAGTTATAGCAATTATAAGCAATAACTTAGCAATGGATGGAGACGTTCATCCAAACCCTGGCCCTGCCACCTTAGATACTGGAACTTCTACTACAACTAACCCAGTTTTATCACTATCAAATAATAAAGCCCCCAAATCCTTCCTGATCTGCCAACTAAATATACATAGCATAAATAACAAAGTACACAATCTGCATGCCCTCCTACAAGTCCATTCCCCTAATATTCTATGCCTAACTGAAACCTGGCTGAAACCATCAACTTCAGAAAATAAAATACTACCTCCTGGGTATAATATACGTACGACTTGATTGCTCCACCAAGAAGGGAGGAGGGATAGCTGTACCCTTCAAATCTACACTAAATGTCCCCTTAGACCCCAGTCAACCACCCCAGGTCAATAAGGCAGAAATAATCGCTATCAAGCTCCAAATTAACAAAAACATATAGTCTGTGTGCATATTCCACCAGGGAATAATACCAATTCCCTAGACGACATCCTCCAATGGTTAGCTAGTAACTATCCACAAGAAACCATAGTACTAGGAGACCTTAACATCGAATGGAACACTTGTTCCTCTCAATCTCCTACCACCCACGTAAACCTGTAATGGATTCACACAGGTTATATCCACCCCAACCAGAATAGGAAAACTTAACCAAAAAGATAGTATATTAGATTGGATACTAATCAATAGCCACCCCCAAATGTATTCTTTGGGGGCCATCCCCGATGACCTCAGCGACCACTTTCTTACCTTTATCTGCAAACACAAATCTAATTACTCCTAGCAGCCCATCTACAGAACAATAAGAAATAGTAAAATCTTCAATCCTAGCAAGTTTCAGGATGAACTTAAAGAATACAACTGGACTGCCCTAAAGCACCTGCCCCTAGATGAAGCTGTCTTCCACTTTAACAATAACTTCCTCACCATCCTCAATGCTCATGCTCCCGCTCGTTCCAAGAGGGTAAAAACAAAAGCTGCACCGTGGCTATCTAAAGAAACTAAAACAAAAATCATAGTCAGAAATAAGGCATGGACAACATGGCATGCTACAAAAGACCCCATAAATCAAACTAAATTTAGACAACTAAGAAATGAGACAAAACGAGCTATTCTATTAGATAAAAAACTACTACCTCCATCTTCAACAAGGGAACCAAAATAACCCCCAAAAATTCTTAGACAGGGATAAATAAATGACTGCACCCAGGTCAAACCACCACTCCACCTCCCTCAGCCTCTACTGATAAACTACCAGAAGATATTGTTAACACCTTTAATAATTTCTTTACTGAAACCATCCAAGCCCTTGTAAGCCAAATACCCCTAAACTCCTCTAAACCACTGGATAGCACTCCCAGCTCTCAGCCCTCCTTTAGCTTCCAACCAGTCTCTACATCTTTCATTCGTTCACTACTCAAAAAATTAAAACCTACTACCCTAGCCGCAGATCTTCTCCCAGCCAAATATTTGCAAAAAGCTACGGATACCATATCGTACCCTGTTTCCATTCTAATTAATCAGTCCATATCAGAAGCCTCAGTCCCCTCTAGCTGGAAAATATCTCATGTCATACCCCTCCATAAAGGTGGTAACTCTACTGAGTTATCCAATTATAGACCCATAGCCATCTTATCACCTCTGGCAAAAATAATGGAAAATGCATCCATAAACAACTCCTGAACTTTCTAACCCAAAAAACCTACTGGCTAATGCCCAACATGGCTTCAGACCATATCTTAGTACCACCACAGCTCTCCTCACCTTCTCTAATGCAATAAACTATAACAGGAACAACAACAGGCTATCTTCAGCCCTTTTCTTGGACCTGTCAAAGGCTTCTGACATGGTTAACCACCATCTTCTCATCAACACCCTGGCAACAATGTCACTAGGTAATCACCCTCTCCGATGGTTTGAATCCTACCTGCACGATAGACAACAATCCATCTTATGGCAGACCAAACTCTCAAACCTCCTACCCAACACTCCTGGTGTCCCACAGGGGTCTATCTTGGGACCACATCTGTTTTCCATTTTTATCAATGACCTCCACACTGTAATTCCTGAAGTCATGTGCATTCAATATGCAGACGACTCAATGCTGATCTGCACTGCTACCTCGCAAACAGAACTGCTATTAATAACTCACAATACTTTCAACCTAGTAGAGAACTGGCTTGCCGCTCTCTGCCCGATTCTCAACCCTAATAAAATAAAGCTCCTACTTTTCACCCCCACTCAAAGATCCATGGCCTTCTCTCTCTCCATTAAGGCTAATAATGGTTTCATTACCTCTCCAGATGCCCATACAAAACTACTAGGAGTTATTATGGACAATCTTAAGTTTGATGTGCATGTCAACAAAACAATAAAAACCAATAACAGAAAATTGGGCTCACTTTATAGGATAAAGCCATTCCTTACCCCATATGCTAGGCCCTCCACTGCCCACTCCCATCTACGCTCTACACTCTACTATGCTTCCCCTTTACTGGCCAACCTAAATGTATCTGATCTTACTAAATTCTCAAGCTGCTGTAATAACATAGCTAGATTTGTAACTGGTCTACCTTACAGAACCCCGTCATTGTAAAAGTCTAAATTATCTCGGATGGCTAGAGCTACCCAGGCAGATTCAGTATAATCAACTCACTGTTGCTCACAAAACACTTAACCAACCAGATAATACACCTGCCCTGAAAAACATCATCTACCCCCACTCCAACTCCAGATCACTCCGGTCATCTAACAAACTATTAGTGCAAACCATCAAATCAGCTGGTGGACTCCCTGTTCACCAACTCTGCGGGCAGAATTTGGAATTCCCTTCCTGCTAACATTACCCTGGTTACCACCCTATCTCAATTCAAAATAGCTCTCAAGGAGTATTTCAAGTCTCAATGGATATGTCCCTGCTCCAAGTCTGACTAAATCTTTATGCATACTGATGTATCTATCCTATGTCTGTAAGTGCTACTCAAATATCTTTTTTAAGCCGGTTTAGAAGACTGTTAGACTGTACAAATTTAAATGTACTAGAATAAGTGGTATATTTCCACAAATTTAACTAGATTGTAAAATGTGTTATATTTGTATTATGTTATGATTACTCCTGTTCGACATGACATTGTAATGATTGTATATGTATAACTTTGGAGCTTTTCTCCCGGGCCTCCGCTAAAAATGGACAGGTATCCAGTTGGACTATCCCGGTCAACAAATGTAAAATAAATAAAAAAAATACATAAATAAATAACCTTTATATTACATCAAATTTAGAATTAATTCTAATGTATATAATAAGTAAATTCAAACTACAATACCCCTTATATTCCTGGACTAGAATGAATGCTCAGCCAGCTATGCCTCCTAAATTACCATCATCATTACACAAGATATACTCAGGCAGTGAAAGACTTGACTGATACTCACAGACAATGAACTATTGCTTAGCTTGACACCCGTTTGTGACAGGTGCAACTACTTAAATTAAAGGCCTCACTCTTACAGTTAAACACAGTCTATGAACATCATACATTATCTCAACTGCACAAACTCCTAGAAAATTATCATACATGCAGGCTGTAAAAAAAAAAAAAAAAAAAAAATTACAGAAGTCTCCTAGCCTACTAAAAAAACTCTGCACAAAACAAATATTACGACACATACTGGTGCAACCAAGGGAAAAAAAAGTTCTAAGCGTGCTTCCTGCTTTTCCTGTAACTAGTCTAGTCCAGATACAGATTTGCTGTATCCAGGACTGTTTGTAAGCTTCTGAGCCCTCAAGCCCTTCTGTTTTGGAGGGAAGCCTTCTAGCTTATCAGTGGGAGTAGTAAGCACTAGGTAACCTATATACCACAAGAGGAGTGGTTTCTGGCCCAGAAATTGTAGTTTATTGGCCGTTTGGGCTTTCTGCAATAGTTTCAACATCAGGGGCAGAGGCGGGTAAGCATAAAGCAGACCGGGAGGCCAAGCATGAACTAGAGAGTCTCTCGGGGACTCCCCCAGAGGGGGGAATCAGAGCGAAGTAATCGTTGCATTTGGTATTTGAGTGAGAGGCAAAAAGATCGCAACAAGGTCACCCCCATCGGGCAAATATTTGCTCTGCTACTAGAGGAGAGACCACTCGTAAGGAGTCAGGATAGTACGACTGAACCTGTCCGCTAATATGTTGGACCGTCCCGGAATGTGCGTTGCGATGAGAAAGCGGTTGGTGGATATCACCCATTCCCACACTCTCATGGCCTCGCAGCAGAGTGGGTAAGACCTGGTTTCTCCCTGTTTGTTGATGTACCAGACGACTGACATGTTGTCCGCCTGTACCACAATCGTCCCCACCGGAAGAGGGTTGTGAAGCACTTGCAACGTCAAAAGCACTGCCCTCATCTCCAGGACGTTGATATGCAAAGAGTTCTCAATGTCGTTCCATGTGCCTTGGACTGTTCTGCCCGAATAGTGCCCCCCCCACCCCAGGCGAGAAGAGACTGTGGCGACTGGCAGAGGTAGCGAGAAGGGGCGTCCCGTGTGGAGATTGGAGGACTGGAGCCACCACACGAGCGACCTTCTGCAAACCCTGCTTAGGGAGATGGGATGAGACAAGGGATTGCGAGATAGGGACCATTGTACCTGGAGGGTCCATTGTATGACCCTCATATTCAACCGGGCCAATGGCAGCAGCGGAATTGCTGCCGCCATGGACCCTAGAGCCCTCAGGACCAATTCCGCCGAACGAGTTTGAAGTTGAAGGATGGCCCTGCACATGCAACCTCAGGTTCTGAAGCCGATCTGGAATCAAGAAAACAAGAATCAGTCTGGAGTCCAACCTCGCCCCTATGAAATCTAATACTTGTGTAGGAGCCAGGGAGGATTTGGCCGTGTTGATGGTCAACCCTAAGAGTGGAGCCAGATTGAGGAAATAATCCCTGCATGTGCAAAGAAGATGCCTTGTTGGGGCGGTAAGGAGCCAGTCGTCCAGGTCCGGAAAGACCTGAATTCCCTGGAGTCTCAGGTGGGCCGCTATCGCTGCCAAGACCTTGGTGAACACCCTGGGGGCTGAGGTGAGACCGAAGGAAAGGGCCCTGAACTGGAAATGGCTGGCTCCCAGCCGGAGCGTCTGTCCACGAGAATATGATAGTACGCATCCTTGAGATCTATTGAGCACATCCAGTCGTTCTCCCGTAGTAGTGGGAGGATAGATTGCAGAGTGACCATCCGGAACTTTACTTTTGGTACTGCCAGGTTCAAGAGAGAGTGGTCCAAGATGGGCCTCACGTCCCCCATCTTTTTTGGCACCAGAAAGAACCTGGAGTAAAACCCTGATCCGTGCTGATCTGGGGGGACGGACTGGATGGCTCTTTTTTGTAAGAGCTGCTGAATTTCTGCAGCCGCCGCCTCCCTCTGATTGGGTGGCACATCGGGGAGGCTTCTGATTCTGGGGGTTACAAGAAAGGGAATTTGGTATCCTCTGGATATAACACGAAGCACCCAGCGATCCGTTGTTATGGACTCTCACATTGCTAGGTGTCTCGAAAAATGTCCCCCGACTGCCTCCAGAGTGGAGCAGCTGGGTAACCCCTAAGGGGTTCTATGTGGGCCTCTCAGAGAAAGGTTCTCTGGACCCAAAGTTCCTGGGACCCCCTCTGCCTCTAGGGCAGTGTCCTCCCTGTCCTCTTCTGCCACGAGAGGACTGGTTATCTGGAGAAGACTGGGATTGATGCGATTTCTGGAACCACATCTTCTTCTGACCCTTTTGGTTCTTGGTAAAGGACCTCTGGGGAGCAGAGAAGCGGACTCCGACGGCAGACGTCTTTTTCGCTCTGGACAAGGGTGTCACGAACGGTTTTGCCAAACAATGCAGAACCATCAAAAGGGGCATTCACAAATGACGCCTTAAAGGGATCCGAGAAGTCACAATGTTGGAGTCAGGCTTGCCTCCTCATGACCAGACTGACTCCGCCTGCTCTAGCGGCTCCCTAAGTGGCGTGAGACAAGAGCCGCATAGAGGTGTTGGAAATAGAATGTAGGGTAGACATTCGGGAGGAGTACAGTTGCTTGTCCCCTTCCAACATGGACCCTGGGGGGGAAGCAGCGTATTCTTTGATTAGATCCCGCTGCATCCGAATGACGTGTGCCATATTGTTCATGGCCCTCAAGGAGAAGGTCGCTGAACTGAAGGCCCACTTCCCAAGGCAGTCCCTCGCGCGAGACTCCTTGCTCGGTGGATGAATCGTGGGGCTCTCCTGAGCCAGCACTCTCTTGGTGGCTGTTGCCACCAACATGGCATCCACAGGGGGACCTGATGGGGGGGCTCAAAATTTTGTCCGGGCGCTTGGGAACACCCTCTACAATGTCCGGCTCCCTCCAAGCCCTAGTGGCTATAAGATCCACTAAGGGGTCGGGGGGAGGGGACACCCAAGAGGTAGATGGCCCTACCTCGAACGCCCATAGGAATATGGACTCGTCGGAGGAAGCCTTCGGGGCAGACCACCCCTCCTAATTCTGAGCATTTCCATGATGTCTCCAAAGGAGACATCCTCAGGGGGTGACATTGGGGAGCCTTCCCCTTCATCCAAGTCCGTATCCTCAGTGAGGGACTCAGGGGAGTCCACGTGCCTCCTTTTGCACTTCGACTTGCAAGGAACCTCCTCGGGGGGGGCTGTCCGAGGAGTCCTCACCAGCAATATCCTGTTCCAATGGAACACCTAGAGGCGCTGAAGCAGGCTGCCCTGAAGGCCGGGTGAGGGGAGCCAGGACCAGCTGAGAGGGAGTGCAGGGGGAGCCGAAGCCAGGACTGGGGGATTGGATGCACTCAACAGCACCCTCTCCACCACCGTGAAAGCCAAGGGGGAGCCGCTCTCTGACGGATCCGAGATCCGACTCCCACTCGGATCCGAGGCGAGGATCGGACCCGGAGCCGAGACTATCGGATCCGAAGGACCCACGCGCTCCGACTGGGACGTGGCCAAGAGCACACCGAGTCCCTTGGATCCAAAGCTCGGCGCACGACTCCGAGAGGTCGGATCCGACAAACTCAAGGGAATAGCCAGAGCCGAAGTGCCCAGTACTGTCGGCTCCGACCCACCCCCGGATCCAATGCGGCTCGGCTCCGACAGCTCCGAACCCGGGAGGTGGGTCGGAGAAGGAGCTATAGGATCGAAAAAAGGGGTCGAGCTCTGGAGGGGGGGAGGCAAGAGCACTCCCATCTGCATCTGGGCCTGGATGAACCTCCTCATCATCCGGTCTATGTCTGCGTCCGACATACTGAATGTGGACCTTGAAGACGCCACCGAGGCAGGCCTGGAGTGCCGCCTCGATGACCTCGATGGGGACCGGGTCACCTCCTCCTCGGGTCCCGGTGAGAAGCAAGGGGATCGGATCCGAGGAGGAGGCGAACCAGAAACCCTGGAGGGAGAAGCCCGCTTGGCAGGCGGGGCCGTGGAGGAGTCCGCGGCCCGCCGCTTAAGGTGCTTCTCCCTCCGCTTTTCTTTCCTGGCCTCTCTCACCTCCGAAGCCACAGTGGGAGGTTGAGTCCCGGTCGGAGGGAGGGGGGCAGGAGTGGCTGTTACCGAGGACTGGGTAACGGTCACAAAAGTACCGGAGGCCGGAGCCGGGTCTGGGGGCAAAAGGCCCACCAGAACCAGCTTCGGCCTCCGATCTTAAGTGCCCTGGGGTTGAACGCAGCGCAAATCGCGCAACCCGAAGACAGGTGTTCAACCCAAGGCACCTAACGCACCGAGTGTGGCCATCAGCCGGTGAAAGCTTGTGACCACACTCGGTGCATTTCGAAAAAATGGCTTTAAGGGCCTCCAACATCACAGAAAGTAAAACACACTCACTAGGCCCCTAAATACTACACACACACACACACACACACACACACACACACACTGCGACCAGCAAGGGCAGGGAGGAAAACTAAATTAAAATTTAAGCTAATTTAAGCTAAAAAAAGGAAGAGAAATTAGCGTTAAGGGGAAACCTAAACACACACACACAGACACTCATTTAAAGAAATACAAGAAAAAAGTTGAAAACTGTTTTTCTCACAGAATCACCAAGAGCTCTGGAATCTAGCTGTTGCTTGAAGAGCGGCAAACTAGATCTGAAGTCAGTCAGGGTTGGCAGGGGATTATGGGTAAAGGGAGGAGCTAGGAGCTCGGATCTATGCTGTGATAAAAGTTGCCGGCTCGGATCCGAGATCGGATCCGTATCCCAAAGGTTGCTGACAAATGAAGTCCTACTTCAGATCAAATATTACGACACATACTGGTGCAACCAAGGGAAAAGTTCTAAGCGTGTTTCCTGCTTTTCCTGTAACTAGTCTAGTCCAGATACAGATTTGCTGTATCCAGGACTGTTTGTAAGCTTCTGAGCCCTCAAGCCCTTCTGTCTTGGAGGGAAGCCTTCTAGCTTATCAGTGGGAGTAGTAAGCACTAGGTAACCTATATACCACAAGAGGAGTGGTTTCTGGCCCAGAAATTGTAGTTTATTGGAGGTTTGGGCAGTTTTTCCATCCCTTTCAACTTTCTGGTTTAAAAGCTGGGTTTGTGATTGTTTGAGCTCCGTGGATCTAGTTTTGGTGTCCTGCAAGAGCATCAGGAAGGAGAAAGAGATACTCTAAATGCCTCCATTTTGATTTTTTCCTAACTTACTGCTTTCTGCACTTGTTTTTAATTGTTTTTTAATTTAACTGCATATATTGAAACTGCATTTGCTTTAATATTGCTACACACTCAAGTGTGGTAACTTGCACTGCATTTGAATTGTTTTTACTGCTGTTTTAGCTGCTTTTCTGTAAAAAAACAAAAAAAAAAACAAAAGTTCTAAGCTTGTTTCTCGCCTTTCCTGTAACTAGTCTAGTCCAGATACAGACTTGCTGTATCCAGGGCTGTTTGCAAGCTCATGAACCCCACAAGTCTTTCTGTGTTGGAGGGAAGCCTAGCTTATCAGTGGGACTGGTAAGCACTAGGTAGCCTATCTGCCACAAGATAAGTAGTTTCTGGCCCATCCCTTTCAACTTTCTGGTTTAAAAGCATGCATTTGCGTGGGTTTGCGCTTGTTTAATCTCTGCACAGCAGCACCGAGATGAGGAAAACTATTACTGGTGCCAGAAAGTCTGCTCTTCAGTTTTTCCCTTAAATCTTGCTAGTTCTTTCTCTCTCTCTTGCACTTCAAATAGCTTAACCGCTTGCACTTCAACAGGTTTTTATAGCAATTATTGTAGCACACCTAAGTGCCATCAGCAGTAGTCATTCTTAACGGGAATAGCTCCAGTACTTGGTAGTTACGACCCCCCCCAGCATGATTAAGGGGCAGTTCCCTGTGCTTTCTTCTATTAACCTGGTGCACTTGGGCATTCTGAGGCAGTGTAGCAACTGCCTCATGTACAAAGACAACCCTCTCCTCCTACCTCCCAACACTCAGACTTGTGAGAGATGCACTTGTATCACCACACTGGAAGCTATGCACTCTCCAGCCAAGACCGGACTAGCTGGTCAAGAGGACAAGGTCAACACCTGCACCACACCACATGGAACACACAGCCCTTCAGAACACCCATCATCTCACATAAAAACAAACACACCCACCTTCGCGGAGGCTCTCAATAAAAATTTACTCAAACAGCAGAGACCTCCAAGACAGAAATGCATTTGACCACCACAACACAACCCAAACCACAGGACACACAGCTCACCTCCACAGTGTGCCCCTCAACTTAAGCCCCTAAGGCTAAACACCTTGCCCAATACACTAATCATAGGTGACTCAATAGTGAGGCACACAGATGTCCCACTCACTAGGCTGCATAAGAAAAAGGTAACAGTCAGCTGTCTATCAGGTGCCAGAATCTGACACATAACACATGCATTCAGGTCACTCCACAAGTACAAGTATGACTCTGTCATTGTCCATGTGGGTGTGAATGACTTGAGAAGCACCTCCCTGGACTACATGAAAAGAGACATGGTGGAGCTCTCGGATTAGGTGGCCCAGGCAGGTATGACCACCTGACCTAGCCCTGAGCAGTATCCTACTGTCACCCAGAATTATACCACAGTATAAACAAAAAATAACTGACTTCAACAACTGGCTATGTTTCTGGTGTCATTCTAAGGGGATCCAGTATCTGCTTGGGATGACATGATTGACAGACCTCGATGCTTTGCCAGAGATGGCCTGCATCTGCCACCCCTGAGTTTCCAGGTACTGGCTAGGACTCTTGCCACCCGTTATAGTGCCTTTTTTAGGCAGTGCTCCAAAAACCAAATTACCACGGTAACAGCTATAAATAAGTGCAATATGAGGGTCATGCTGCTCAATGCTAGAAGTCTAAATCTCAAGATGCACTCACTTGAAGCACTTCTCAAAATAGAGAGCATCGACATTTATGCTGTAATGGACACCTGGTTTAAAGTGGCAGAAAGGACCCCTGCACTACCAGGCTATAACTCATTCCATACCTTTCGGCCTCGAAATATGGACCAAAGCTCCAAAGGCGGTGGTGTCTCCATATTCATAAAGGATATGCACACCTCCAGATTAGTAGCCCAGCATAACACATCTGAGATACTTCAGGTACAACTAACATTGGATAAGATGGCGATCCAGGTCATAGCCAACCATGCCCCTAGATTTGCACTCCACATTCCTAAGCACCCTGGAATCTATCAAGGTACAACCCAACATTCTCATACTAGGAGACTTCAACTATCCCTCCATCAACTGGGAAAAACTACTCAAGCACCAATACACTGGACCAATGCTTCCTGGAATTCATCAACTCCATTGCCCTTTACCAGCTCATTCTGACCTCCACTATAGAAAGCAACATGCTTGACCTGCTTATTACTAACATGGGTGACCGCTGCTCTACACCAATAGTCAATCTCTCCCTGGTCAGATCCAACCATAAACTAATAATCATAGAAATCCACATCTCACCCACATCCCCCGCAAAGATAACCACCTTGAAAAACTTCTCCAAAGCTGACTTTGGGCTCCTAAAAACAGAGGTGGCTAACTTCAGAGCACCCATGCCAATGGAAAATAGCTGCATGACTGTCAAATCATACACCAATGCACTGAACAAACATGTACATAAATGCATGGAACTAGCCATACCCAACAGAACCAAGACGCTCTCCTCCAAAAAAAGGAAGCCCATTTGGTGGTCTCCTGCCATTAATAAACTCTACAACAGAAGGAAGAAACTGTTGCAGAAAAAGGTGAAGTTTTAAGACTGGAAAAACTCCCTTATTAGCCTCAACAAAAAGTTGAGATCCCTTATCAAATCCTTCAAAGCCAGCTATGAAGGCAGAATTGTGGCAGACACTAAAACAATCATAAGGCCTTCTACAGTTACATCAAAAAACCTCCACGGCAATACCCAGATTTGCTCTGAATTACTGCACAATGGTACCTCCTATACTGAGCCAACAGATATTGCCAACATACTGGCCAACAGATTCAGTGCCAACTTCACCCCTCCCCCCCAAAGGACCAATCACAACAGCGGAAGATTGCCAGGCACCCAGCATTACTGCAGCACAGATTAAAGCTGCATCATCCAAGGCCAAGAATACAGATTTCATGGGACCTGATAATATTCCTGACTGTGTTCTACGTGAA
Organism: Protopterus annectens; assembly: GCF_019279795.1. NCBI lineage: Eukaryota > Metazoa > Chordata > Ceratodontiformes > Protopteridae > Protopterus > Protopterus annectens. The sequence continues at coordinate 599,083,995 of NC_056750.1, read as the reverse complement.
CTACAAAGCAAACTGGCACCACATCTGTGTGCCCTGTTTAGTCACAGCCTCACCTCAGGCTTTGTCCCTACCGAATGGCACACTGCTACAGTCATTCCTCTCCATAAACAGGAGTGACTACAGACCCTGTGAATTATCGCCCCATTAACCTGACGAGTCCCGGAAGAAAGATGTCATCTTCTCTCTCTACTCTTCCCTTATTAGACCAATCATCACATATAATGCCACATTTGGCATGTACCTCACTAGACACCTGTAACAGCTGGAGAGGCTACAGAAGTACCTCACAAAGAGGATCCTAGGCATTAAACAAATGTCTTACACAGACAGACTCAAAAGACTCCACCTATTCTCTGTCTCTACTCAGAGGCAATCTCTCCTTGATTTACAAAGCCATGTCTGCCACAGCTCTGTTAGAAATGCTACATCTAAAGAAATCTCAATCCCTCCGTACTACACGCTCCAGAGACCTCAACCTCATTACCACAATCAACAGAACATGCTGGAGGGACAAGTTCCTCATGCAGAGACTGGCCATGCTCTGGAATAGACTTCCCATACAAGTCAAGCAGAGCACCTCACTATCCCACTTCAAGAGAAATCTTGATGAGTGGATGGGTAATAAAGGTTCACCCCAGGGATCACTCCGGTGGCTCTACTTGATAAAGGTACTATGAACTAACATCGGCCGGCATGATGCCAGGGCACTTCTATGGGTGAGGCTCGTAAAGGCTCCAGGGCCATTAGCCTAGTATACACTCTATGGACAAGGGATAAATTATTCTAAAGACAGCACTACAAAACACACAGCAAGTACATATCAAAATGTTCTTGTGACTGGTGACGCCATAGTCAAGGAACCCACTAGAGAGCAAAATATCCTCGATCTAGTCCTTACAAACATAGCATCTCTAGGTTCTATTCCTGTTATTACTTTCAGCGCAAATTTGATCACAAACTGGTAACTTTTCCCCTTAAAATATCTAAACCACAAGACAAAAATATCAAAATGTAAGGACTTCATGTGCACAAATCTTTTACAATTCTATGATGAAGCCTCTAAATTCAAATATAGCAGTATCACTTGTGATGTTGACAAGAAAAGTAAATACATGCACACTTTTTATACCCCTCATGGATAAATGTATTAACTGTCCCTACCAGATCTAGTCAAACTGAGAAGTTCAAGAGTAAACCAAAACAGTGGTCTACAAACATAAACAAAATTTAGAACAGAAAAAAACTCCTCAAAGTATACAGCAAAACTATGAAACCTAATTTCAAGAATAATATCAAGGCATCATCTAAGAAACTGAAAAATACTATCAAGAAAACAAAAGCATTTCTTGAATTCAGACTAGAATAAGAAGCTAAAGAGGACTACACATCGTTTTTTATGTTCATCAGGAAAATAAATAACATTCAGCACTGCTCAGACGTTATTCAAAGCTGCCCTATCTACTCCTACCTAGTGATCACTGCCAATACACTAGCACCCAAGTTCAATGTAAATTTCATGCCAGAGATAACTTTTCGGAGCCTACTCATTCCTGATGGCCTCCAGCCTCCCATTATCATTAAAAAGTAACTACTGAAAGCACTTTCCAAAACAAAAATTGCATCCTCCAAGGGACCTTACATCATACCTAGCTGCGTAAAGAAAGTACAGTTGTGTACACTTACCATATATGTAGATGTTCAAGTGTATTCATTGTTGCAGTCATTAGATTTGGGTTATATGCTTGCAGGTAGCCCTCAGTCGGCCTGATTAACAAAGTCTTGGGTCCTGCATCGGTTGCTGTCCCTTCTTCCATGACGTCAGGTCGTCAGGGGTATAAAATATGCAGCTGACGCCATTACATCAGTTTTTCTTGCCCCAGATGTCAGGTGCCCCCCTAATGGGAAGCAATTAAATATAAAAGTACAAATATATACCTCCACCAAAAATGCAAATACACCAAAAAGGCTTTTAAGCATAGTAAAGGAAAGGAGAGGTATAGCCAAAAGAAGTTAGGGGGCTGGAGGGAGGGTAACCAGGAATGCAACAGTGAATACACTCGAACATCTACATTTATGGTAAGTTTACACAACTGTACTATGTTCTTCGTGTTTCACTGTTGCAGTCATTACATTTGGGTAGATTCCCAAAGCTATGGTTGGGAGGAGGAATTTAGATTGCATTAGGGCCAGCTATAAGGCCCTGCAAGACTGCAGTGGCAAAGCCAGTACTGGATTTAGAGAAAATTGCAAATGATAATGCTTGGTGAAAGTATGTACAAAACTCCAGGTAGCAGCTTCTAGGATGCCCCTGGTAGGGACGCCTCTGAGAAAGGCTGTAGAGGTAGATGCAGTCCTGGTGGAGTGAGGTCCGATCCCTGGGGGATAGGTTTTCCATGGTGCTTATAGCAGAAATTAATGCAATAGCTTATCCATTTAGAAATGGTTTGCTTTGAAATAGCCTTCCCCTCTGCCCCTGCAGCAAATGCCACCAGCAGTTCAGATTTCCTTTGAGGTTTAGTCCTGTCCAAGTAGAATCTAAGTTGTCTGTGCACATCTAAGGAATGCAGTATCCGTTCCCCTTTATTCTGTGGATTGGGAAAGAATGTTGGCAAATGAATGGACTGATTAAGAGCCACACTGGATACCACCTTGGGCATGAAGGATGGATTGGTTCTGAGGGACACCCTGTCGGCATGAAAGATGATGAAAGGCTCCACTGCCATAAGGGCCTGTAATTCAGATACCCTTCTAGTTGAAGTGATTGCTAAAAGGAAAGTTATTTTCCAAGAAAGAAATTTTAAGTCTGCAGTAGCAGCTGGATTGAAAGGAGGTACAGTAAGCTTCTCCAAGACAAAGTTAAGGCCCCAGGCTGGGATTGGAGCTCTTCTGGGTGGTCTCAAATTTTTGCCCATCTGAGTAACTGCTTGAGCAATGGATGAGAGAAGAGGGGAGGTTCTTTGTTATAATGAGTTGAAATGGCTGAGGTGTGGATTTTAATGGAGGAAAAAGGCCATTGTGAAGCATCTTAGTTAAGTATTATAAAATCTGAGGTAAACTGGGCACTGCTGTGCTCATCCCTTCAGATTGGTTCCAGGCACAGTATATTTTTCCATTTTTCAGCAGAAGATTTTCTAGTACTCGGCCTCCTTGCCTCTAAAATGATATCCATCACAGGTTTGCTGAGGGATGGTCAAGGAGAGATTGAGTAATTAGCCAGGCTGCAAGGTTCAGTGTTAGAAGCTGAGGGTGGAGAATCTGGTTCTCCTGCTGAGACATCAGGGAAGGAGCCTGAGGCAGGTGCCATGGAGATAACCATGACACACTGCGCAGGAGGGGGTACCAGTGTTGGCACGGCTAGTCTGGAGCAATCAAAATCATCCTTGGTTTGTCCAGTTTGATTTTTAGTAGTACTTTGGAGAGCAGAGGCAGAGAGGGGAAGGCATAGACTGATAGGTTTTTCCAGCTGAAGGACAGAGCATCCACTTTCCAGGCTTGTTTGTGGGGAGTCCTTGTGCAAAATTTGTTTAATTGGTAGTTTTGGGGGAGAGGCAAACAGGTCTATATCTGGGCTCCCCCATTTGCTTGTCAACATGTTGAAAATCCTTGGTTCCAGTTTCCACTTGTGTGGGTCCATGAGGTTTCTGCTTAGTCCGTCTGCCAGTGTATTTAATTTTCCTAGCAGGAATTGAGCTTGTCGGTGCACTTGGTAGCTCAAGGCTGTGTTCCACAATGCCATGGCTAATCTGCAGAGGGGGTAAGAATGTGTACCCCCCTGCTTGTTTATGTACCACATATCAGTGGTGTTGTCTGTCTTTACCATTAGTTGTCCTGGAAGAATGTGGTCCTTGAAGGCTGTCACAGTATTTTGTACAGCTAACATTTCTTTTTGATTGATATGCAGGTGCATTTGACTTGGGTTCCATTTGCCCTGAATGCACTTCCCTGCCAGGTGAGCCCACCCATGCATAGTCTGATGCGTCTGTTGTTAGGGTTTGGGTGGCAGGGGGTGGTGTGAAAGGTAGCCCCCTTGTTTTGGTGGCAGGCCTCTGCCCACCAAAGGAACTCTAGGTGTAGGCAAGGTATGACAGGAATAATTGTTTCTAGGTCTTGAGAATGTTGACACCATAGGCTTTTTAGATACCACTGTAGTTTCCTCATATGCAGTATTGCATATGGAATTAGAAGAATGCAGGAGGCCATAAACCCCAAGGCTTGCAGTATTTGTCTTGCAGATAACAGGGTTTTTGTGGCCACTTGTTTGAAGTAGGTTGTCAAATGAATCTATTTCTCTGGCATGACGTAAGCCATCTGGGAAGTTGTATTCAAGCTTGCTCCTAGGAATATTTGTTGACAGGGTACCAGGTGTGATTTTTGTTTATGGTGTACCCCAGACAAGTGAGAACCCTTTTTACAAAGGCTAGATGATTCAAAAGTATGTCCTGGCTTTCTGCCCGAATTAGACAATTGTCCACGTATGGGTATATTTGGATATTTCTTTGCCTGCAAAATGCAATAACTGGAGCTAGGCACTTTGTGAATACCCTGGGCACAGTAGATAAGCAAAGGGCAATGCAGAGAACTGATAGTGCATATAGCCTGCTATGAAGCATAGGTATCTTCTGCAAGATTCCCAGATTGGGATGTGCAGGTATGCTTCATTTAAATCTAGTGTTGCCAACCAGGCATCTTTGCCTAGTATAGGAAGTAATTGGTGAAGAGTTAGCATCTTGAATTTTGGAATTTCCAAAAAGGTGTTTAGAGTAGAGAGGTCCAGGATAGGATGCCATGAATTGTCTTTTCTGGGTACCAAGAAAAGTCTCGAGTAGAAACCTTGTCTTCTTCTGGTACCAGTTGAATAGCCCCCATGCTTACGAAAGAAAGTACTTGTTTTTGGACCTCTGCTCACTGATTTGGGGGTAGGTCCAGCCTCCCACTTGGTGTTGGCAATGTGTGGAAGTGAAATTTGTATCCCTGGGACACTATATTTAAAACCCATTTGTCCTGGGTAATGAGTTCCCAATTCTTTGAATGAAGAGCAATCTTTCCCCGCAAAGGGGCAGTCAGTTGATAAGTGCTTGGAAATTAAGTCATTGAGACAATTTACCATAGGGGGAGTCTTATTATTCCCAGATTTATAAGTGGAAGCCCCCCACTGCTTAGTTCTGCGAGTCCCCTGGGACTGAAACCTGGGGTTTTTGCTGTGTCTGGGTTTGGCTTGAGAAGACCTGGAAGGGGCTGGAAAGGACCAATTCTTAGAGGGCCAGTGCCTACTAAATCTAGGAGGCTGAACTTGTAAAAAATCTTTAATAGTTTGCATATATTTAGCTTTAACTTCCATCTTTTTAAGAACTTCCTCAGCCTTGTTGCCAAACAGGCAATCGTGAGTTAAAGGAGCATCCAACAAGGTGGTGCTGCGGTAGCGTTGTCGCCTCACAGCAAGACGCTGTCCCATTCGATTCTCAGTTAGAGCATCTACTGTGGAGACATGCGTGAATGGGCGTACCTTCGTTGAAGGTTGTGCGTTAGGGCCGGCAACTCAGCACGTAAAAATCAACTGCCAATCATTAGCGGATCGGAGTTCCGCTGTGGAGAACCCTAACCGGGAAAAGCCGAAAGACACCACAACAACAACAAATGATCAGGCAAAGATTACTCCTTAAGCCAAGCATGCCTTCTGAGGACAGACCCAGTAACAGCAGTCCTGCAAGAGGCCTCTAATGAATCAAAACCACATTGTAAAGTATGTTTTCCAACATGTTCAGCAGAATGCATTAAATCCTGTAATTCTTTATTTTCCACACAGTCGGGAATCGACATAATTTTCTGTTTAAGCAGTCCAATAACATGTTGCTGATACTTTAACATATGAAACTGGCAGTTTAAAGCCCTAATGGCCAAGGTTGCCAAAGTGTAAACCTTCTTACCCCATCTATCCAGCACCCTGGAGTCTCTATCAGAAGGGGTAGGATTTTTAGCAGTAGAAGCCTTAATGCCCTTGGGCCGCTGTGAAATAGTCTCTGGATCTGCAATAGGATTTTTGAAAAGGAACTTGTGGGACTCAGGGACCCTGTAGTCTCCGTCAGGTTTTCTGGGTGCAGGAGGCAGGGAATCAGGGGCCAAACTAGATTCCGAAAAAGCAACATCAACAATGTCTAGTACAGGAGGAATAGCCAAAGGCCTATGCTGAGGTAGGAGAAATAAATCCCTAAGCCTCTTTTTTGAATAAGAAAAATCCTGGCTTTCCCAGTGGAAATGCTCCCTTAGAGTATGTAAGGTTTCCCCAAAAGAAAAATCCTCAGGAGGGGAGCAGAGGGAATGGAGTCCTCTGCATCAGAATCTTCATAAGTAGATAAGGGCAAATCCAGATCATCAGAAAAAACAGAATCCTTATCAGAATATTCATAATCAACTTCAGTCCTAGGCCTCCAAGGGGGTGGTTCGCTACCCCTGATTAGAGTTATTAGATCTTCAGCCTTTCTTATCATTTGTTTTTTAGGCATAGAGGCCTGAGCATGTGGCTTGGGTGTCTGTTTTTTAGGCACGGATTGAGATTTAGGCCTAAGTAAAGAAAGAGGAGTTGGTTTAATATGCAAGTCCGTAGGCCTGAATACACCATCAAATGCCGGTGCCTGCACAGTGGCTCCAGACCCATCCAAGGTAGAGACATCCACGGGTTCCATAGTTGAAGCATCTTGTGGCATACCGGACTCCGAATGGGTCTCAGTAGAGGCCTGCAAATCAGAAGTATTGGGTATCGGGATGCGAATGTGCCTCACTGAGCATCGGCGAACTGGCGACTGGCTTAGGAGAAGCATTGTTGGCAGTTTTGGACCTCGTCGGCCTGTCTCTGTCTTTATCTTTGCGTTTTTTTCAGAATCCCGGTAGTCGGATGGCTAACCGACGTCATTTCTGGATAATTAAACTGAGAATCGAAATATTTAGAGGCAAAAATATACAGATAACGGATAGTGCGCTGATTAAATAAAGAACAAAACCGACAGCAAGGTATGTCGTGGTCAGGTCCTAGGCAAGGAATACAGTACGAATGAAAATCTTTATGAGGTATTTGCTTTCCACAAGTCATGCAATTATTAACTTTTACTGACATCGGTAAGGAGCAAGAAAAAGTTTCCCCAACGGGGTACTTAGCCTTAGTTGAAGACTTCGGTTCTGAAACTTGAAAAACAAAATTTCAGGAGTCGGCCGACTGGCACTTGCGAACTGCTTCTGCTTCGGGCACCGCACAGCAAGAAAGACTGATGTAATGGCATCGGCTGCATGTTTTATACCCCTGATGACCTGACATCATGGAAGAAGGGACAGCAACAGATGCAGGACCCAAGACTGTTAATCAGGCCGACTGAGGGCTACCTGAAAGCATATACCCCAAATGTAATGACTGCAACAGTGAAACACGAAGAACATCTACATACAGTGGATATAAAAATTGTACACACCCCCATTAAAATGTCAGTTTTTTGTGATATAAAATATTAGACCACAATAAATCACTTCAAAACTTTTCCCACCTTTATTCTGACCTATAACCTGTACAATTCAATTGAAATACAAACAAATCTGTTAGGGAAAAAAATATAAAAAACGTACAATAAGCTAGTTGCATAAGTGTGCACACCCTTAAACTAATACTTTGTTGAAGCACCTTTTGATTTATTTACAGCATTCAGTCTTCTTGGGTAGACACCTGCCACCAATTAAAGAGACTCTGATTAACCCCAAATAATGTTTGGTTGTCCTAGTAGGATTTTCTTGACATTTACTCAGTTGCCTGCTACAGCAAACTCCATGGTTCGCAGAGAGCTTACAAAGCATCAAAGGGATCTCACTGTTGAAAGGTATCAGTCAGGAGAAGGGTACAAAAAAATTTCCGCAGCATTGGATATACCATGGAACACAGCAAAGACAGTCACCAAAAAGTGAAGAAAATATGGGACAACAGTGACGTTGCAAAGAACTGGACATCCCTCCAAAATTGATGAAAAGACAAGAAGAAAACTGGTCAGGGAGGCTGCCAAGAGACCTTTAGCAACACTGAATGAGCTGCAGGAATTTCTGACAATTACTGGTTGTGTACTACATGTGACAACAATCTCCCGTATTCTCCATATGTCTGGACTATGGGGTAGGGTTTGCAAGACAGAAGCCTTTTCTTACACAGGAAAACATCCAGGCCCGGCTAAAATTTGCAAAACAATACATCGAGTCTCCCAAAACCATGTGGGAAAATGTGTCATGGTCTGATGAGACCAAGGTTAAACTTTTTGGCCACAATTCCAAAAGGTGTGTGTGGAGCAAAAACAACACTTCGCATCACCAAAAGAACACCATCCCCATGGTGAAGCATGGTGGTGCCAGTATCATGCTTTGAGGTTGCTTTTCTTCAGATGAAACTGGCAATTAGTCAAGGTGGAGGGAATTATGAATAGTTCCAAATACCAGTCACTTTTGGCCCCAAACCTTCAGGTATCTCCTAGAAAGCTGAAGATGAAGAGAAATTTCACCTTTCAACACAACAATGACCCCAGGCATACATCCAAATCAACAAAAGGATGGCTTCAACAGTATAAAATTAAAGTTTTGGAATGGCTCAACCAGAGCCCATACCTAAATCCAATAAAAAATATGTAGGGTGATCTGAAAAGGGCTGTGCACAAGAGATGCCCTCACAACCTGACAGATTTGGAGTGCTTTTGTAAGGAAGAGTGGGCAAATATTGCCAAGTCAAGATGTGCCATGTTGATAGACTCCTACCCAAGAAGACTGAATGTTGTAATTAAATCAACAGGTGCTTCAACAAATTATTAGTTAAGGATGTGCACACTTATGCAACCAGCTTATTGTACGTTTTTTATATTTTTCCCCTAACACATTTGTTTGTTTTTCAATTGAATTGTACAAGTTATAGGTCACATTAAAGGTGGGAAAAGTTTTGAAATAATTTATTGTGGTCTCTTTTTTTTATACATCACAAAAACCTGGCATTTTAACAAGGGTGTGTACACTTTTTATATCCATAGGGTCTTGGGGACAAAAGCTTGGTAGACAGAACACTGCATATGGTGATGGGAAGCACCCAAACAGTAGAGACACTGGTCTTGATGGCTTTTATGAAGAAATCTGCCTCCCACACTGACATTTTCCCTTTCTGAATGAGATAAAATCAACCAACACTAAATACAATAAAAACAAAACAGGGTACTTATTTGAAATATGGCTTGGTAACTAGCACAGCAGAAAGGCGTTCAGATTGGTGTTTAATGATGGCATATGGAATGGCAGCAAAGAAGTTCTATGTGTGGGAGTGTCTTACATCATCTTTATGCCCTACACCTTGCGTGGGGAGCATACAAGTGATGTACTGCACGTAGAAGTACTAAAGCCTTTGGTATGCCAGTTGGATGCTGGGCTATCCTTGGCAGGAAATCCCATCTGTTATTAATACTGCAACAGTGATAGGGAAGAATGTCTTGTAGCACAGCTTTAACTCTCCATGTATTTTGTTTACAACCATGCCAGATATTGCACAAAAGACAGTGCAGGGTCTAATCTAAGGCCTAGACTTTTTTTTTGTTACATTAGGGAGTGTGTTGTTCATATCCTTTACTAGGAATGAGGCTACTTAATTTTTGAACTGGGACAAAAAACACAATATAGGATTTATTAGGGTAGTTTGACATTTTGTGTCCAGTTACAAAGAGCCATGAAACTTGCCTGTGGTTTGTATTAAAGGTCAGCAGTGGAGCTGCTGGAAGCAATCTTTGAGTAACAGATTATCTGCATCCATAATATTATACTCTGCTACACCTGGGTAAACTGTGTAACACTTAATCTCATGCAATTAACAAATCAGAATGTGTGGAGTGAAAGACAGCTAAAAGGAAAGCTACAGAAAGTTATTTCCGAGAGTTTCTGGGACAGAATATGGATTCCCTCTCCAAATTAAGCTGCTTCTCTATGGACTGCCTTGGAGTTGTTCAATCCCATTCAAAGTTCAGAATGCCATAGTGGGATTGCTTATGTAAATATCCATTCATCGGCAAAACACACATTTGTCTATCAAACGTTTCATCGGCAAAACACACATTTGTCTATCAAACGTATTAAACATCTCAGGAAGTCACTGCAATTTTGCTTTTCATTTTCTCTTAACTTATTTGTAGATCTATCAATTGGACAGTCCCAACAGATAATTAAGTCATTTTTAAATGGCTGAAATGGGACAGTTTTTATAGTAAATGGAAAAATTCGATTAAAGCAACAAAGAAACTTTGCTACATTTTCCTGAGAATTAAGCCTGTGTTAAGCCTTTCAAATTCTGTGAAAGTACGAAATTTAAACTGCAAAAGGAAACAAAACATGGAGTATACTGAGAAACACATGGTTGTGGTTGCTAGTACAGCTCAACAAATGTGGGGGTGGGGGAGTACGAGTAGCTCAGACACTTTTGCTAATTTAAATAACCTAGAATGCAGTGAATGGTAAATATTTACAACAGGAAAAAGATAAAATTGCTATGAAATCACTTTCCCATCAAATACCAGAACATTTCTGTTCAAAGTAATTCTGAAACAATGCCAGTGCTGTAACATAGTCAGATAAAGCCCTAATTATGATCCAGGAAACCCTGGTTCAAGGCGGACTGGGAGTCTGATGCTCTGGCAGGGAGGGATGGGTGTGCCCATCCAGGAGGCAGTACACTCTATGAAGATGCTCCTTGAGAGGAGTGGTTCACCGAGTGGAGTAGCCCTCGGATGATGTCAATGAACACATGGGTAGGGCGCAGGGAAAAAAAAGGGTAGGTCATAATACCCCCCGCCATGCAACAGAAGCAGTTACCAGCATCCCCTCATTTAGGATGCCCTTAATTAAGATCCTTGCCAGCCCCAAACAGGTAGAGTCAGCAAAGGATGAGGGCAGTGGGATGGACAGAATGAAGAAACAGGGAAGAAGAAAAAAAAAATGCATTTATAAAGCTACCATTTGGCCTGCTATACACATCTTTTCCAAGCATTACAAACTGGATCTGTAGGCCAGGACTCTCGTGCCACAGCAATATTTCAGGGAAGGTCAAGGACTCAATCAGCTTACTACTCTGCCATTCATTTTACAAATACACTGCAGTAGTGTTTCGTATAATGAACACAGTACACTTGCATGAGGGTCCTCACCATAACCATAGATGTGCAAACAAGACTGTTGTTGCAGTAAGACTTCCCAATCACTTCTTTCTGGGTGGCATATTACACTGAGCCTAACTCCTCTCTCTTTCTTCAAGAGCTACAGACAGGCTGACTGAGTTCATACTTTTTGGAAGTTCCACTTCAAGGCTGGTTCATTTTGGATTAAGCTGCAACCTCCCTCCTCCATCTTCCTTTCTTGGGCTTCAGGAGGACACAGAAAAACTTATTTTTAATGATTATTTACTCCTGCTTATCTGCCAACAGTTAGCTCCCTCCAGGCCAACTGGTCCATTTGCTCTCCACCAATGGGGTAAGGGTTGACTGGAAGGGGCTGTCAGACAGCTATTAGGGGTGGTTTGAAGGTTTCCTTCTTTTAGCCCTACCATCACCATGCAGTGGCTTGTGGAACTGGAGGGGGTCATGCATTGGTCTGTCTGTGCTAGTCATCCCTCATTTCCACAAAGGACACTGCCAGCATGTAGTGCTGCTTCCTCCTCTCAAGCACGGAAAGTCATTTGTCCAGTCTCCACTGACAAATTGCACTTTCTCATATGAGCACCTGCTACCGTTCACTCCCCCAGGAGAGACAAGAATGCCATGCTTCTTCACCTCTCTCTCTCTCCCTGCCTGGCTATTCCATTGCAAGGGTCATTAATTGAACCACAGTCACATGAGTTGCAGTAAGGGCTCTGTCACTCTACCCCACGGAGCCAGGCTAGATGGAGAAATAAGAAGTTATGTACTCACCATAACGTTCCATCTGAGTAGGTAGCTTCATTTGTCTGCAACCTGTGGGTCTTGGATCCGATATCGGATCCGAGCCGGCAACTTGTTTCATAGCTAATGGATCCGAGCTCCTAGCTCCTCCCCTAACCCAAAATCCCCTGCCAACCCTCCATGACCTCAGATCAAGTTTGCCCCTCAATATGTACCCAAAAAGGGTATTCCAACTTACATAGAGCCATTGAAGGCCAGGGGGAAGGAGGGGGGGGGGATGGTTGCAGACAAATGAAGCTACCTACTCAGATGGAACGTTATGGTGAGTACATAACTTCTTAATCTGAAGTAGGGACTTCATTTGTGAGCAACCTGTGGGACAGAGTCCCCAGCTACTTGAATCTTGGGTGGCCATCATGGAAGAATATTGCGGAGCACCGCAGAGCCAAAGGATGCTCTCCCTCTAGAAATCATGTCCAGTTTGTAGTGGTTAATAAAGGTATGAGATGAGGCCCAAGTGGCTGCCGAACAAATATCATCCAATGGAACTCTAGATTTTAAGGCCGCAGAAGTGGAGATGGAATGAGTGGAATGTGCGCGAACTCCTTCAGGTGCGGGTCTCCCAGAAGCTTGGTACGCTAGCAGGATACATTGTGAAATCCAGCATGATAGAGAGATTTTTGATACTGCTTTCCCCAAATTAAATTTGGCAAAGGAAATGAACAGCTGGTCAGATTGTCTGTGACCAGCTGTTCTATGAGTACAAAAACGTAGCTGCCTATGAACATCTAATGAGTGCAGCTTGTACTCTCCTTTATTCTGATATTTAGGAAAGAAAACCGGTAAATTTATGGATTGATTTATATTGGTTTCTGATGCTATTTTGGGAAGGAAGGAGGGATTGATCCTGAGGTACACTCTGTCCGGATGAAAGATCAAATAAGGAGGCTTCACAGAAAGAACTTGAAGCTCCGAAACTCTTTTCGCAGAAGTGATGGCTACAAGGAATGCTGTTTTCCAGGACAAGTATTTGAGATCTACTGAAGCAGCAGGTTCAAAAGGTGGAGCGGTCAGGGCTTGAAGAACTAGTGAAAGATCCCAAGGTGGTACGGCTTCTTTTATAGGGGGTCTAAGCAAAGAAGTGCCCTTGAGAAAGGTTTTACACAATTTGGCCGACATCAAGGGCCCTGTGTCATGTCCCACATGGTAATGGGAGATGGCAGCCAATTGCACTTTGACAGTTGAGCAACTAGCGCCTTCCTGAAAAAGTTCGGTTAGGAAGTCTAATATGGATGGAAGAGGAGCCGTAAAGGGATCTAGATTATGATGCTCCGCCCAGACGGAGAAACGTTTCCATTTACTGCGGTACACTTTCCTGGTGGAGGGCTTATGCACTGCCACAAGGATGGCTTTGACTGGTGAAGAGATACCGGGAGTCCTAACTAGGAGTGGAACTGGAGCAACAAGCCGTCAGCTTCAGATTGTCCAGATTTGGGGTCGGTAAGTCCGACGGATGGGAGATTAGATCCGGACTGGGATCCAGAATCCAAGGGGGATTCACTAGGTGAGACCACAGGTAAGGGAACCAAATTTGCCGAGGCCAGAATGGGGCAATGAGGATCATCCTGCTCCCCAACCGTGAGGCTTTCTGTAAGAGTTGCAGCATCAGGGGTAGAGGAAGATAGGCATAAAGTAGACCGGGTGGCCAAGTATGCACCAGAGCATCTCTTGGGGTTTCCCCTGGAGGGGGAATCAGAGCGAAGAAATTGCCGCATTTGGTGTTCGAGGGAGAGGCAAAAAGATCGCAGCAGGGTTGCCCTCATATTGCGAATATCTGCTTCGCTACTAGTGGGTTGAGAGACCACTCGTACGGGGTAAGAAGGGTGCGGCTGAGTTTGTCCGCTAGGATGTTGGCCCGCCCCGGAATGTGCGTTGCAATCAGAAAGCGGTTGGTGGAAATCGCCCATTCCCACACTCTCATGGCTTCGTGGCATAGAGGGTAAGACCTGGTTCTCCCCTGTTTGTTGATGTACCAGACAACCGACATGTTGTCCGACTGAATTGCAATCGTTCCTATGGGGAGGAGATTCTGAAGTGCTTGCAACGCGTACAGCACTGCTCTCATCTCCAGAACGTTGATATGCAGGGAGGTCTCTGTATCGTTCCACGTGCCTTGGACGGTCCTGCCTGAATAATGCCTGCCCCACCCGAGGCGGGAGGCGTCCGTGGTCACCATGGCGAGAGGGGGAGAGGTGCAGAAGGGTCAGCCCGTGTGGAGGTCCGGAGCATGGAGCCACCATAATAGAGCCCTCCTGCAAGCCTTGCTGATAGCAATGGGGTGATGGAGAGGAAAGGACAGAAAGGACCATTGTACTAGAAGGGTCCATGGCAGTACCCGCATGTTCAGATGGGCGCATAGAAGGAGCGTTATCACTGCCGCCATGGAGCCCAGCGCCCTCAGGACCAATTCCGCCGGTGGGGTCTCTGACTGGAGGATGGCCCACATGAAATTGCAAATTCCGTAGTCGTTCCGACGTCAGAAAGGCTCGTAGATCTCTGGTGTCTATTCTGACTTCTATGACTTGTGTCGGGGCCAGAAAGGATTTGTCGGCATTGATGGTGATGCTTAACTGTGGGGCTAGGCGGAGAAAGAAATCTCTGGCTGAGCAAAGTAGATGCCTTGTTGGGGCGATCAGGAGCCAGTCGTCCAGGTACAGAAAGACCTGTATTCCCTGGAGTCTCAGGTGGGCCGCAATCACTGCTAATACCTTGGTGAACACCCTGGGGGCTGTGGTGAGGCCAAAGGGAAGGACCCTGAACTGGTAGTAACTGGCTCCCAGCCGGAAGCGGAGGAACCTCCTGGATCGTCTGTCCATTAGAATGTGGTAGTACACATCCTTGAGGTCTATAGAGCACATCCAATCGTTCTCCCTTAGAAGGGGGAGAATAGATTGAAGAGTGACCATTCGGAATTTTTCCTTGGTTACCGACAGGTTCAAATGGGACAGGTCTAGAATCGGTCTCAAGTCCCCCGTCTTTTTTGGCACCAAAAAGAACCTGGAGTAGAACCCTAATCCAAGCTGGTCTTGGAGGACAGGCTGGATGGCTCTTTTTCTTAGCAGCTGCTGAATTTCTGCGGCTGCAGCCTCCCTCTGATCGGGTGGTACATCGGGGAGGTTCCTGAATTTGGGGACATGAAGTAATGGGATTTTGTATCCTCTGGATATAATTTGAAGCACCCAGTGGTCTGTCGTGATGGACTCCCATGCCGCTAGGTGCTCCGAGAAGCGCCCCCCGACTGCCTCCAGAGTGGAGCAGTCGGGCAACCCTTCAGGGCTGCTGCTTGGGCTGGTCAGAGAAAGGTTCTCTGGACCCAAAGTTTCTCGGAGCCCCTCTGCCCCTGGGGCGGCGTCCTCCCTGTCCTCCTCTGCCACGGAAGGACTGGTTGTCCAGAGCGGGTTGGGAATGTTGCGATTTCCAGAACCACATCTTCTTCTGACCCTTTTGGTTCTTTGAAAAGGACTGCTGGGGAGCAGAGAAGCGGACTCTGACGGCAGACAACGTCTTCCCGTCCTTCTCGCTCTGGACAAGTGTCTCGCGAACCGTTTTGCCAAACAGGGCAGAACCATCGAAAGGGGCGTTTGCAAAGGACGCTTTAAAGGGCTCCGCAAAGTCACAATGATGGAGCCAGGCCTGACATCTCATGACTAGGCCCGCTCCGCTAGCTCTAGCGGCTCCCTCGGTGGCGTGGGACAATAGCCGCATAGAGGTGTTGGAAATGGATCTCAGAGTGGCCATTCGGGTGGAGTACAATTGTTTGTCCTCCGCCGACATGGACTCAGGGGGGGAGGCAGCGTATTCTTTGATAAGATCCCGCTGCATCCTGATGACATGTGCCATATAGTTCAGAGACCTTACCGAAAAGGTCGCTGAACTAAAAACTCGCTTCCCTAAGCGGTACATCGAGCGGGACTCCTTGCTCGGTGGATGGACTGAGGGGCTCTCCTGAGCTATTTCCCTCTTCGTGGCTGCCGCCGTCAACATGGCATATATGGGGGGACCCTTGCTCCAGTGTGACCAGTCTGCAGGGGGGCTTAGTATCCTGTCCGGGAGTTTGGGTATTGGCTCCACGGTGTCTGGATCCTTCCACACCCTGGTGGTAATAAGGTCCACCAAGGGGTCGGCCGGAGGGGACACCCAAGAGGTAGACGGGCCTGCTTCGAATGCCTCCAGAAACACGGACTCGTCGGAGGAAGACTTGGGGGCAGACCACCCACCTCTGATCCTCAGCATCTCCATGATGTCTCCAAAGGAGACATCCTCAGGGGGCGATCTTGGGGAGCCTTCCCCTTCATCCAAGTCCGTGTCCTCAGTTAAGGACTCAGGGGAGTCCACGTGCCTCCTCTTGCACTTGTGCTTGCGGGGCACTTCCTCGGGGGGGCTGTCCGAGGAGGTCTCGCCAGCAACATCCTGTTCCAATGGAACAACCTAGGACATTGAAGCAGGCTATCCCTAAGGCCGGGTGATGGAAGCCTGGCCCAGCAGAGAGGGAGTGCAGGGTGGAGCCGAGACAAGGGCTGGGGGTCCGGATGCTCTCGACAGAGCCCTCTCCACTACATCGAAGGCCGAGGGGGAACCGCTCTCCCTGGGCTCCGAGAGCCAGCTCCCACTCGGATCCGATGAAGGGATCGGAACCGGTGCCGAGACCATCGGATCCGAAGGACCAGTGCGCTCCGACCTGGACGGAGCCGAAGGCACACTGAATCCCTCGGATCCGAAGCTCGTCAGATCCGACAGACTTGAGGGCAGGGTCGGATCCAAAGTACCAAGTACTGTCGGCGCCGACCCACCCCCGGCTACAACGCTGCTCGGCTCTGAATGCTCCGAACCCGGGTAGCGGGTCGGAGAAGGAGCAATAGGAGCGAAAAAGGGTGTTGAGCTCCCCCCCGAAGAGGGGGAGGCAAAAGCACTCCCATCTGCAGCTGGGCCTGGATGAATCTTTGCATCATCCGGTCCAAGTCTGCATCAGACATGCTGAATGTTGATCTCGAAGAGGCCACCGAGGCAGGCCTGGAATGCCACCTCGATGACCTCGACGGAGATCGGGCCTCTTCCTCCTCGGGCCCTGGGGAGAAGCAAGGAGATCAGAGCCGAGGAGGAGGAGACCTAGAAGCAGTGGAGGGAGAAGCCCGCTTAGCTGGCGGGGCCGAAGCGGAGGCCTCGGCCCGCCGCTTGTGGTGCTTCTCCCTCCTAGCCTCCCTGTCCTCCGGTGCTTTAGTGGGAGTTTGAGTCCCGGCTGAAGGAAGGGGGGCAGGAGTGGCAATAACCACAGCCTGTGGTAGTGCCACGGGAGCAGCGGAGGCCGGAGCCGAGTCTCGGGGCAAAAGTCCCGCCAGGACCAGCTTCGACCTCCGCTCTTTCAGTGCCCTGGAGTTGAACGCTGCACAAATGGTACAGCCTGAGGTGAGGTGTTCAACCCCAAGGCACCGAATGCACCGAGTGTGGCCATCAGCCGGGGATAGCTTATGGCCACACTCGGTACATTTAGAAAAAATGGCTTTTGGGGCCTCAGCCATACTTTAAAGAAAAAAAGAAGTGCTACACAAACACACAGGCCCCAAAAACACAACACACACACACACACTCACTAACGACCAGCGAAGGGAGGGAAAAACTATGTAAAAAAAGTTTAATATTACAGGGAACCTAACTCTTACACACTTTTTTAAACTAAGGTAGAGAAATTTGACAAAGAAAAACAGGCTAACTGACGATTTTTTGCTAGACCTCAAGGAATCCAGCCATCCACAAGCGTGGCAAACTAGATCTGGGGTCATGGAGGGTTGGCAGGGGATTATGGGTGAGGGGAGGAGCTAGGAGCTCGGATCCATTAGCTATGAAACAAGTTGCCGGCTCAGATCCAATATCGGATCCAAGACCCACAGGTTGCTGACAAATGATGTCCCGACTTCAGATCACTTGTTAGTGGCTCTCATCTACAAAACAAGAACAGAAAATATTGCAAATTGCACTCTCCTTTACAGCCACATTTCCTTCTGACATCTATGACTTGGGAAGTAACTGCTCTGCAAGTCTGGATAGAAGATGGTCATTTGAAGTAATCCCATCTCATTCTATGAATGCACTGAACTGATTTTTATGCTGAACCTGTATAATTCATTATATTTATGGGAAGAATAGAAGAAAGAACTGGACACAAAGGGATTAGAGAAGTTTTTAGTGTTCTAACCATTACAAATAGAGGATTATTAATTCTATCATTAACAACCGAGCACATACTGAAAAATGATGACAGCATATAAACAGAGGCTGGGATTCACAGACAAAAGGTACACAGTGAGGATGTGGGTGGTTCTTTGACAATGGTGACAAATATCAGCTTTTCTGTGAGACACCTCATGCAATGAATCCCTCATATATTAGCAGCCAATGTGTGAACCAAATGTAAGCACTTTTTAGAGTTGAAAAATAAACTGCTCCCCACAGAGCGTTTATAGCAAGATAAACACAAACAGTACAGTTTTGTACCTACCATAAATGTACATGTTCGAGTGTCTTCACTGCTGCAGTCATTAAACTTGGGTTATCCTGCCGTCAGGCGGTCCCACAGTTGGCCAGAGTTCCAAAGTCTTGGTCTGGCGTCGGTTGCTGTCGCTTCTTCCCTGACGTCAGTGCGCCAGGGGTATATAAGATGCAGCCGACGCCATTTTCTTCAGTTTTTCTTGCCCCAGATGTCAGGTGCCCCCAAAAGGATAGGCAATAAATATTGCTTATAAAACATACACAAGGTAAAGGCATAACATTTAGTAGCCAGCAAATACACCACATAGAAAGTATAGTGTAGATAGTTATAGATAAGACCCAGCTAAGAAAGAGGGGAAGGCAGGTGGGTAACCAGGACTGCAGCAGTGAAGACACTCAAACAACTACATTTATGGTAGGTACAAAACTGTACTACGTTAATTGTGTTTCACTGCTGCAGTCATTACACTTGGGAAGAATCCCAAAGCTGAGTCAGGGTGGCTGGTTCTAGAGAGGATTTGGTGTGGCTATGAGGCCCTGCAGCACTGCAGTGGCAAAGCCTGCTCTGGATCTGGAGTAAAGAGACAAGTGGTAATGCTTGGTAAAGGTGTGCACTGAACTCCAAGTTGCAGCTTCCAAAATGTCCTTGGTAGGTACTCTTCTAAGATGGGCAGTAGACGTTGCAGTTGCCCTGGTAGAATGTGGTCTAATGTTAGATGGTACAGGCTTCCCATGCTGTGTGTAGCAGAACTGGATACTGTGTCCTATCCACTTTAAATGGTCTGCTTTGAAATAGCCTTTACCTGTGATCTTGCAGCATAGGATACAAACAATTGCTCAGTTTTCCTGAAAGCTTTTGTTTTGTCCAAGTAGAAGCGTAATTGTCTGTGTATGTCCAAGGAATGTAGAATTCTCTCCCTTTTATTCTGGGGGTTTGGATAAAATGTTGGCAAGTGAATAGTTTGGTTAAGAGCCACACTGGATACCACCTTAGGCATAAATGAAGGGTTTGTTCTTAAGGAAACCCTGTCTTGGTGAAAAATGAAGGGCTCCACTGCCATTAGTGCCTGTAGTTCTGAGACTCTTCAAGCTGAGGTTATTGCCAGTAGCAGGGCAGTTTTCCATGATATACATTTTATTTCTGCTGTATTGGCTGGCTCAAAAGGAGGTAAAGTGAGTTTTTCCAAAACA
This sequence comes from Protopterus annectens, assembly GCF_019279795.1. NCBI lineage: Eukaryota > Metazoa > Chordata > Ceratodontiformes > Protopteridae > Protopterus > Protopterus annectens. The sequence goes on along the minus strand of NC_056750.1, from coordinate 599,064,343 downwards.
AAGTTGAGGTCCCAAGTAGGTGCTGGTGCTCTCCGGGGCGGTCTTATGTTTTTAGCCCCTCTGAGGTGCTGCTTTAGCAACGGATGAGAGAAAATAGGAGGGTCTGTGTTGTAATGAGCCGAGACGGCAGAAGCGTGGATCTTAATGGATGAGAAGGATAGCCCTTTGTCCAGCATCTCAGTTAAATATTGTAGTATCTGAGGTATGTTAGGGACAAGAGGGTCAAGGCTTTGAGCCTGGTTCCAGGCACAGAATCTCTTCCACTTTTCTGAATAAGATTTCCTGGTGCTAGGCCTCCTGGCCTCCAAAATGACATCCATAACAGCTTTAGAGAGAGGTGTTGTCTATTTGGCTAATGAATTTGCCATGCAGTCAGGGATAAGGTTTTGAGCTGACTGTGCAGGATCTGATTGTTTTGAGTTAGAAGGTGTGGAATTTGAGGCAAAATCCAAGGTGGGCCTTGAGCTAAGTTCTTTAAGTTTGGGTACCAATGTTGGCATGGAGCAATCAGAATCATCTGTGGTTTTTCTTGTCTGGCTTTTAGGAGAACCTTCGAAAGGAGAGGCAGAGGAGGGAAGGCATAAACATGTAGGCCTTTCCAGCTGAACGAAAGAGCATCCACTTTTCCATGCTTGTGTGTGGTAAGTCCTTGTGCAGAATTTTTGTAGTTGGCAGTTCAATGGGGAGGCAAAGAGATCTATGTCCGGGCATCCCCATTTTTGCATTATTATGCTGAAAACTTGTGGATTTAATTTCCACTTGTGAGGATCCATGATGTTTCTGCTTAGGGCGTCTGCCAGAGTATTTTTCTTTCCTGGCAGGAATTGTGCTTGCAGATGAACTTGAAAAGTTAGAGCTGAATTCCACAAGGTCATGGCTTGTCTGCATAGGGGGTATGAATGAGTGCCCCCTTGCTTGTTTATGTACCACATCACTGTGGTGTTGTCTGTCTTTAATAGTAATTGTCCTGGATGCAGAAGGTCCTTGAAAGTTGTTAGGACATTTTGCATTTTGTACAGCCAACATCTCTTTTTGATTGATGTGTAGATGCATTTGGTCTGTGGTCCATTTGCCCTGAATACATTTTCCTGCCATGTATGCTCCCCAGGCGTAATCCGAAGCATCTGTTGTCCAAGTCTGCCTGGCTGTGGGTAGAGTGAAAGGCTGACCCTTGTTGAGGTGACATGCCTGTTCCCACCATTGAAACTCCTGTTGCAGGCAGGGAATTAAAGGTATTTCCGTTTCCAAGCTGTGTGAGTGTTGAGTCCAAACACTTTTTAGGTACCATTGTAATTTTCTCATATGCAGTCTGGCATATGGAATTAGAAGTATGCAGGATGCCATGAATCCCAAGGCCTGCAGAATTTTTCTTTCTGAGAGTTGGGACTTTGTTGCCATCAATTGAAAATACTGAATCAGTTGTCCTTATTTGTCTGGTGTGAGATAAGCCATCTGGGCCGTTGTATTTAAGCTGGCACCCAGGAATATTATCTCTTGTGAGGGCACTAGTTTTGATTTATTTTCGTTTACTGTGTACCCTAGGCAACTTAATAACTTTTTTACAAACACCAGATGCTTTAGAAGAATGTCCTTGCTCTCTGCTTGAATCAGGCAGTCGTCCAGGTATGGATATATTTGAATTCCTTTTTGTCTGCAAAATGCAGTTACTGGTGCCAGGCACTTTGTGAAGACCCTGGGCGCAGTAGCTAAGCCAAAGGGCAATGCAGAGATTTGGTAGTGCATTGAACCAGCTAGGAATCTGAGGTATCTTCTGCAATTCTGTCTGATAGGGACATGCAGGTATGCCTCTTTGAGGTCCAAAGTAACAAGCCAAGCTTTCTTGCCCAACATGGGAAGGAGCTGCTGTAGTGTCAGCATTTTGAATTTCGGAACATCCAGGTAAGTATTTAGAGTGGAAATGTCTAGAATGGGTCTCCAGACTTTGTCCTTTCTGGGGACCAGGAAGAGTCTTGAGTAAAAACCTTGTCCTTGTTCCTGCTGTGGTACTTTCTGAATAGCTCTCATGTACATGAGGGCTGTAATTTGTTTTTGTGCCTCTGCCCATTGATTTTGTGGCAGGTCTGGCATTCCTTTTAGCCTTGGTAAAGTGTGAAAGTGGAACCTGTAACCTTGAGACACAATATTCAGCATCCACTTGTCCTGGGTGATTGTCTGCCAGTTTTGTGAAAAAAGTGCTAGTTTCCCCCCTAAGGGAGCTGCCAACAGGGTAGAGTTTGGCAATGGAAGGGGAAAATCATCGAGATTGTTTCCTGTAAGGTTGTGACTTGTCCTCACCTCCTTTGGGTGTTGAAGCATCCCACTGTCGTGGTCTGTAAGATCCTTGGGGCCAAAATCTGCCTCTTAGGCATCTGTATCTGCCTCTTTGTGGCCTGTCTGACACTGGAAAGGACCAATTTTTAGTAGGCCAATTTCTGCTAAATCTTGGTGGCTGTACCTGTAAGAAATCCTTTACTGTTTGCATAGATTTTGCCTTATCCTCCATTTTTTTAAAACCTCCTCAGCTTTAACACAAAATAAAATATCTTGCTGTAAAGGAGCATCTAATAATTTCGCCTTGACATGATCTGGTAAGGTTTGTTCCTTTAACCAAGCATGCCTTCGAATGAATCAAAACCACATTGCAAAGTATGTTTTCCCACTTGTTCAGCTGCATGCAATAAATCCTGCATTTCCTTAAAATCAGGTTGTTCTGCACTTGTACTCATTTTCTGTTTTAACTGAGACAGTAAATATTATTGATATTTAAGCAAGTGAAACTGGCAGTTTAAAGCCCTCACTGCTAAAGCTGCAGAGGTGTAAACTTTCTTTTCCCATCTGTCTAATGCTCTGGAATCCCTGTCCAAGGGAACTGGATTTTTAGCTGTGGAGGCCTTTACCCCTTTAGGACACTGGGAAATAGTTTCTGGGTCAACAGCAGGGTTTTTATAAAGAAATTTGTGCGAGTCAGGGACTCTGTAGTACCTGTCTGGCTTGACTGGAGCAGGGGGTAAAGAATCTGGATTTAAACTGGATTCAGAGAACACACCGTCCACAATATCCAACACTGGCGGAATAGCAATGGGCCTGTGTTGAGGCAATAAAAGAAAATCTGTGAGCCTTTTCTTGGACTCTGAGTAATCCTGGCACTCCCAGTGGAAATGCTCCCTTATGGTGTGCAAAGTTTCCCTAAAAGAGTAATCCTCAGGAAGAGAGGCTGAAGGAATAGATTCTTCAGCATGAGAATCCTCATAGGGGGGTAAGGAATATTCCTGGTCGGAAGAGGAGTCAGAATATACAGAAATCTGGTCAGAGGAATCATAGTCTGTATCCTGCCTAGGCCTTTTACCAGGAGGGGGATGGGTACCCCTCCCCTGATCAGAGTAATTAAGTCTTCGGCCATTATGAGCATCTGCTTTTTAGGCATGGAGGCCTGTCCAGGTGAATGCTGTACTTGTTTCTTTGTCTTTAAAGTTGCTTTAGACTTGGCTGTAGATGCAATGGTAAGTTGTGTAGGTCTGAAAACACCCTCAGAAGCCAAAGCCTGCTCAGCGGCTCCAGACCCATCTGAAGGGTTAGTCTCCGTAGGCCCAACACCTCGAGTCTCCAGAGGCCTAGGCAATTCCATGTGGGAGTCGGTTGCGGCCTGTGGCTCTGAGGTAGCGGGTGTCAGGGGCTGTGAAAGCGCCTCACTGAGAACCGGCGACTGGCCTAGAAGAGGCTTCGTCATCAGTTTTGGGCCTCGGATGCCTGTCCTTATCCTTATCTTTGCGTTTTTTGTGAATTCCGGTCGTCGGTTGTTCCGACGGCATGGTATAATTAAACCTTCGGCCAAAATAATGGTGTGCAAAATCAAACCGACGTTTAATAGTGCGTTTGTTAAATCTAGCACAAAACCGACAACTAGTGACGTCGTGATCTGGGCCTAGGCATGGAATACAGTAAGAATGAAAATCCTTATGAGGTATTTGCTTCCCACAAGAAATACAATTATTAACTTTTACTGACATCGGTCTGAGGCAAGAAAAAAATACTTCAATACATATAATAAACAATTTAAACCATTTGACTAAAAAACTTTTTTATACAAATATATTTGAAATTGAACCTTAATGTTAGTGTAACTAAACACTATTGAAATGTTTTATATTATAATTTGTTTATATAATTTGTTTATATAATACTAGCCTTGAATTTCAAAACTGGTTCATCCAAGAATTGTTTATAGTAAAGGTAATATTTTGGAATGTGAGGTTAGGAATAGAGCATCCAGGATGTCCAAATGTGGTCATTGTAGATGCTGCAGGTACATAGCAGAAGGGTCTTACGTTTGTGTGAAAGGGTGGGGGTACTCTTTACCTTGCCCTGGAAAATGCAATTGTAACACCAAGAATCTTGTGTACGTGGCCCTATGTGTATCCTGTGAAGCATTTTACATAGGTATGACCACCGAAAATTACGTGATAGGATTGTGGAGCAAAGAGCAATCAAGAATAAGGACTCGCACAATGCACTTTATACTCACAGCACAAATTGTAAGGAATTTAAGAAGTTTTTATTCTTTATTATAGATAGAGTATTGCTAGAACAGGGAGGTGATATTGGCAACAGGGTAGCGTTATTAGAAACTATGTGGCAGTTGAGGCTTAATGCCACTAGATACCCTGGTATTAACGATTATATTTCTCTAAAACCAGTTTTGAAATTCAAGGCTAGTATTATATAAACAAATTATATAAACAAATTATAATATAAAACATTTTAATAGTGTTTAGTTACACTAACATTAAGGTTCAATTTCAAATATATTTGTATAAAAAAGTTTTTTAGTCAAATGGTTTAAATTGTTTATTATATGTATTGAAGTATTTTTTATTATATTATATCTTAAAGATGTGTAAAATTGTTTAAGGAGTGACAATGAATGTTTTGAACTTTTCAGAAATTGTTTTAGAAACTGTTTTAGAAATCGTTGTGGGTAGTAATTAATTAATTGGAACAGTTTATTGAATTATGAGGTGATGTCATCATGATTGAAAAGTATAAAATGTGTAAGCTTTTTGTAACACACTGACTCTGATGAAGCCAATTGTTTGGTGAAAGCGCTTAGTCGGTGAAATAAAGGAATTTCTTCCAAGGCTTGGTTTGGTTGCTGGTGTTTTGAGGCAGTGATCGTGTTCCTGTTATTTTAATTTACTTAATTTCCCTGGTTTTGGGAAGTGTTTCCTTTTTGTTGGCTCCAAGCAGCTAGCTGCAGTGTTTTCAGGTTCGGATGCAGGGTTTTGGAGTTGTTCTGTGTTAGCAGTAAAGGAACCTGGGGTAGAGGCCATGCGAGTTCCCGAGACATACTCCTCAGTAGTGGGTACCAGTGCTGCCTCGGCCAGTCTGGAGCTATCAGGATGATCCTTGGGTGGTCTTCTTTGATCTTCAATAGCACCTTGTGCATCAAAGGAAGAGGTGGGAATGCATATGCTGTCAGGTTTTCCCAACTGAAAGATAGGGAGTCCACCTTCCAAGCAAGTGGGTGGTGTGTCCTTGTGCAGAACTTTTTCAATTGGTGATTGTGTGGGGAAGCGAATAGGTCTATTTCTGGTAGTCCCCATTTCCTTGTGATGGATTTGAAGATGTCTGGATGCAGCATACATTCGTGGGCATCCGTTGTAGTCCTGCTTAAGATGTCTGCTAGTATGTTCTCTTTCCCTGGCACAAATATTGCCTTGAGCTGTATGTTGAGGCTTAGGGCCACATTCCAGAGATCCATTGCCATCCGGCATAGAGGATATGAATGTATGCCTCCCTGTTTGTTGATATACCACATAACTGTGGTGTTGTCCGTCCTTATCAGCAATTGTCCCTGTTGGAGAAACGGTCTGAATGCCTGAATTGCCAGTTTTACTGCCAGCATCTCTTTTTGGTTTATGTGTAGGTTTAGCTGGTCTTGAGTCCATAAACCTTGTATGCACTTGTCCAGCATGTCTGCCCCCAACCAAGGTCTGAGGCGTCTGTGGTGATAGTCTGGCTTGGTTGAGGGCTGTGGAAGGGCAGTCCTTTGTTCAATTGACAGGCCTGAGCCCACCATCGGAATTCTTGCTTCAGGCATGGAATTATTGGAATTTGGGTTTCTAGGCTGTGCTTGTGCTGAGACCATAAATTCCTGAGGTACCATTGCAACTTCCTCATATGCAGTCTGGCATGTGGGATCAAAATTATGCAGGATACCATGTAACCCAGGGCTTGCAGGACTTTCCTTGCTGTAAGCTGGTTCTGCGTTGTTAATGCCATGAAGTAGAGTGGAAGGTGCTTTTGTTTTTCTGCTGTGAGGGATGCCATTTGATTTGATGTGTCCAGTTCTGCACCCAAGAAAGTTATCCTTTGGGATGGCAACAGCCTTGACTTTTTTATACTGACTGTGTATCCCAAGGCTTGCAGTAGATGAATGACCCTTTTCAAGTCTTTTGTTAATTTGTTTTTGTTGTCTGCTTGTAGCAGGCAGTCGTCCAGGTAAGGGTAAATTTGAATTCCCTGAAGCCTGCAATGAGCAATTACTGATGCCAGGCATTTCGTGAATACTCTGGGCAGTAGATAAGCCAAAAGGCAATGCTGAGAATTGATAATGCTCTGATCCTGCAAGAAATCTGAGGTATCTTCTGCAATTTGGTCATATGGGGACGTGCAGGTATGCCTCCTTGAGATCTAGAGTTACCAGCCAAGACTCCTTGCCCAGCATGGGAAGAAGCTGCTGTAGAGTCAGCATTTTGAATTTTGGGACAATGAGGTATGTGTTCAGTGCGGACAGGTCTAGAATAGGTCTCCATTGATTTTCCTTCCTTGGCACCAGGAAAAGTCTGGAGTAAAATCCTTGCCCTTGTTCCATAGATGGTACCTTTTCTATAGCTCTCATCCTTTTTAAGTTGTCTATTTGTTCTAGAGCGTTTGCCATTTGATTTGGAGGTAGGTTTGGCATTCCTCTCTTCCTTGGTAGAGTATGGAAGTGAAACCTGTAACCTTTGTCTATTGTCTGTAAAATCCATTTGTCTCCTGTAATGCAATGCCAGTTTACTGAAAATAAGGCTAGCTTTCCGCCTAAGGGTGCTTCTAGTTGTTCCCTGGTAGGCTCCAGAGCCAAGTCACTGTGATTGTCCTGTGGAAGTGGTAGTGGCTGGGTCTGCAGCAGTACTTCGCTGGTTGTTAGGCTGCCACTGACGTCCTCTGTAGGCACCTCTGGATTGACCTCTGCCTCTTGTGCGCCTATTCCTGCCTCTCTGTGCTCTGTTGGAGTCTGGAAAGGACCAATTCTTGGAAGGCCAGTTCCTACTAAACCTTGGAGGCTGGACCTGTAAGAAATCCTTGACTGTCTGAACAGATTTTGCTTTCTCTTCCAACTTCTTAAGCACTTGCTGTGCAGGAGAGCCAAACACATTGTGTTTATCCATGGGAGCTTTGATTTTACATGGTCTGGTAAGGACTGCTCTTTTAACCATGCATGCCTTCTGATCACTGTACCAGTCATAGCTGATCTAAAGGAGGCCTCCAGTGCATCATAGCCGCATTTTAAGGAATGATTACTGACCTGCTGTATGTTATGTACCATTTCCTGAAGAGACTTTCGGTCTAAAGGTTCAGGTGAGGACAGCTTTTTAGATAACTGATCTAACATAAATTCCTGATACTGAATCATGTGGAATTGACAGTTTAAGGCCCTAGCCGAAAGAGTTGCAGAAGTATAAACTTTTTTACCCCATCTCTCCACGGCCCTAGATTCCCTTTCAGAGGGGAGTGGGTTTTGGCAGAGGTAGCTGCTACCGCTTTGGGGCCCTGTGAAACAGTTTCAGGATCTGCAAAAGGAGCCTTATACAAGTGATTGTGTGTGTCCGGAACCCTGTAGTATCTGTCGGGCTTAGCAGGGGCCGGAGGGAGTGAATCAGGAGCAGTACAAGCATCATTAAATACATCATCCACAACTGTAAGTACTGGAGGAATGGCTAAAGGCCTATGCTGTGGCAAATGCAAAAAAGTTCTAAGCCTTTTCCTAGAGTCTGAGAAATCCTGACCCTGCCATTGAAATTGTTCCCTCATAGCATGCAGGGTTTCCCCAAAGGAAAATTCCTCAGGAGGAGAGGCAGAAGGAATGGAGTCTTCTGCATCAGAGTCCTCATATGGAGAATAAGGGCCCTCAGGAGGGTTTGTATTTTCTGATTCGTCTGAGGAGTAATCAGTGGAAACTGGCTCAGGGGGTTCTGCTCTAGGCCTCTTCTCTGGAGGGGTTGAGAGGCCCTATCAGGGTGAGACTGGGATCCCCTGATCAAAGAAATGAGATCCTCTGCTAGACTAAGCATTTGAGTACTAGAGCTAGGCCTGTGAGAGGGGGCTTTAGTAGGCACGGCCTTGGAAGATTTAGCTGCTTTAGCCCTGGCAAAGGCCTTAATTGACATGGATGCAGGGGGCCTAGCAGCTCCACGTGCAGGAGTAGATACATCTAGGGGAATAGTATCTGATAAATCCTGAGAAACTGTAAGAGCAAGAGGAATTTTAGTAGCAGATTCAGCCATGCTGGAAGAGGCCTCGGTAGTAGGAGGCATGCTTCGGCGAAGGAAGAACCGCAGACTCGGTTTCAGCCGAAACAGAGACACTCGCGGTTGGCTTAACCGCGGTTTCGGCCAAAACCGCGGACCACGAGTGTCGGTCCTTTTCCTTACGCTTTTTAGCTAAATGCAAAGTCGGAGTCTCCGACGGCATGATATAAGCAAAGCGAGCGAAAAACTCCTCGGCAAACTCCGACTGACGTCTAAGCGTCCGTCGGTTGAAGGAAGCACAGGCTAAACAAGCTGTTACGTCGTGGTCTGGGCCTAAACAAGGTAGGCAGTAAGAGTGGAAGTCTTTATGAGGTATTTGTTTCCCACAAGTTAAACAGTTATTCACTTTTTCTGACATCGGCTGAGGCAAGAAAGAGTCCCCAACGGGGTACTTAGCTTTTTAGAAGTCTTCGGTAGTAGTAATCTCTGGATCTGACCAACCGGCACTTGCGAACAGCTTCTGCTTGGCCAGCGGCAAGAAAGACTGAGGAAAATGGCGTCGGCTGATGCCTTTATACCCGAAGAACTGCAGCTATGACGTCGGGTGAAGTGCGACACCAGCCGAGGCCAGACCCAGACTTTGGAATCCGGCCGACCGAAGGGCTGCCTGAGGCCAGGACAACCCATTTGTTAGGACTGCAGATGCATCCTTGAAGGACATCAGGTGACTCACGGATAAGAAATATAAAAAATGCTCATTCGAAAACTTGGAACTCAAGTGGTACAAATGACACTGTTACACCTTGTCCTCTCTCCCCTCCAAAAGTAAATTAAGAATGTTGGAGTCTGCAAATGTGGCATTCCAGAAACAGCCATAGGAGGTAATGATGTTTTTAATACAGTAAATGGGACCTTACCTACAATACTGCTCTTCCTTGGGTCCAAAAGAAAAACTGTCCATAAGTCAAATACAAGGAAAGTACTTTCACTGATGGGAATTATCCTCTGCAAATTTTGTATGCTATACAATGAACCGGCAACCTGCCTAAGAAGCTTAGATAAGCCAAGAAAGTATGTGTGCTAAGAACATATTCAGAAACAATTTGATGGGAAGATGAATGGCTTTTTAAGAAGACCTTATTCTTGTGAAACATGACAAAAGGGATCTCTTCATGCCAAGGCCTGGCGTGCTTTGTCTGTTATTGGATGCAGTGTTCACTGTAAAGATAGCTTCTCATGTCTGGATCTCAGACCACCAGTTTCAATGGGACCTTGGTAAGGTATTCAAGCAGTTAATATTCCACGCTGAAGGCTGGCAAATGGAAGGACAGGTAAAGTTAAGAACGTCTTTAAGGAACTGCTTCAAGGGCTTGCACTGAGTAGGAACTGTCTACACCAATGGGCAAATTGAAAGATGAGACAGTTAAAAGAACTCAGCATCAATCTGAAGTTTTCTAGACAGCTGTGGTTAAAGGTAAGATGGATATCCCATGGAAATTAATATGGGGTAAAGACACAAGAATAGCTTCCATTTGGCCAAGAACAAAGGCATTACAGAGGGTCTTTCTGGCTATAACTGTGAAATCCCTCATGCTATCAAACAATAGATGTAGGATTGGAGCACTGCACTCCCTATTGAAATCTCAAGACTCCCATTGCAGAGTCCCAAAACACCAGAAAAAGCCTGAAAATACGGGAAAAAAGCAAATATCAAAAATCACATTTCTCCTTGAAACTTGTTCTTTGCAGGTGACAAGGCCACCGTCACCCCCCCCCCCCATGGGGTGGGGCAAGCACCTTCCCCAAACTTATACACACCAAATCTGGAAATGCCAAACCTTGCAGAAAAGGGTATATTCTAAGAAAGAGATCTCAGAGTTAGGATATGCAAGTCTGTTTTTTCAGTGATTTGATCTCAACATCCTGGGATTCAGCAATGCGGATCCCAAAATTTTAAATGGCTAACCAATTACTCTGATGGAAGCAGAAACTTTACTTTACATGTAGGGTCATAACTGCAAAGACGTCCTCAGAAAAAAAAAACTCTTCAAAACTAGCTCCTTGAACAGACTCTTGGACAGCAAAAGCAGGAGAAACAATTATTTTTTTTTTGGCTACATGGGGTAATATAGCTCTGGCTTTCTGTCTCAAAAATCTAATTCTGTCGCACTGAATATATGGCCATGAAGGAAATGTGCAGTAAAAATGCAGCACTCCAGCATCTTCTGCATAGACTGGGTGATCGCTCTGTCAAGGGGAATGTGTCTATGTAGAGGCAAAAAGGTCTCCTGATGTATAGTCCAATTTCAAAAACACTCTGAAAAGTACACCTCACCATCACCGTAGTTGAGTATTTAGATCACTGCCATATGTGTGTAGTTAGCCAAAGGCAAGCATCCACTCTTATGGTCTGACTTCCTGAATTTTTGTGGATGTCTGCAGCAGCCAGACTCCTCCTTAGCTCAAGAAGTCAGTCTGATATTTGACTAAAAGAAGAAGCAATCCAAGCCATTTTGCAGTTCTCTTTTTGCCAAAAATAACTGCTAGAATTCCTATTGGCTCAGTCTGTAAATACTTTGAGAACCTACATCTAGAAAGATAAAGTACAGTTGTGTACACTTACCATAAATGTAGATGCTCGAGTGAATTCACTGTTGCATTTATCACGCTTGGGTTATCTGTCTGCAGGTAGCCCTCAGTTGGTCCGAATACCAGAGACTTAGTATTTCTGTGTCAGATGCTGTTGCTCCAGGAATGACATCAGGTCGTCAGGGTTTTAAAAACGGGCAGCCGATGCCATTACATCAGTTTTTCTTGCCCCAAATGTCAGGAGCCCCCCCAAATAGGAAGCTAGTCTATGGTGGGGAAAACATCACCAGTAAAAAGTAAATACCAATACCCCCAAGAAGGGGTTAGTAGTAGTAGCCATAGAGAGAAAACAGAGACAGAAAACCAGGGGGCTGGAGGGAGGGAAACCAGGACTGCAACAGTGAATACACTCGAACATCTACACTTATGGCAAGTGTACACAACTGTACTATGTTCTTCGTGTTGCACTGTTGCAGTTATCACACTTGGGTGGATTCCCAAAGCTGAAGAAGGGTGAAGATAGTCAAGAAGATTGAGGGCTGGCTAGTATGGCTTGCAGGACTGCTGTAGCAAAACCTGCCCTGGATTTCGAAAGGATAGGCAGGTGGTAATGCTTGGTGAAGGTGGGTACTGAACTCCAGGTCACAGCCCCCCTGAAAAATGCTGTAGAGGTAGATGTCGCACTAGTGGAATGTGTTCTGACCCCCTGAGGGGTTGGTTTCCCATGGTGCTTGTAGCAGAAATGGATGCAGTGTGCTATCCATTTGGAGATTGTTTGTTTTGAAATGGCCTTGCCCTCTACCCCTGCTGCAAAGCTGACTAGTAATTGGTCAGACTTTCTGAAGGGCTTAGTCTTATCAAGATAGAATGTGAGCTGTCTGTGGATGTCCAAGGATTGCAGGATCCTTTTCCCCTTTAATTTGAGGATTAGGGAAAAGAAGGTTGGCAAATGGATGGATTGAGAGTCACACTGGACACCACTTTAGGCATAAAGGAAGGGTCATTCCTGGGGGAAACTCTGTCAGCATGGAAAAGATTGAAGGGTTCCACAGCCATAAGTGCTTGTAGCTCAGACACTCTTCTAGCTGAAGTGATGGCCAGAAGCAAGGCTGTTTTCCAAGACAAGAATTTTAACTCTGCTGATGCAGCAGGTTCGAAGGGGGGAAGCGTGACTTTTTCCAGTACAAAGTTAATGTCCCAAGCAGGGGTGGGTGCTCTCCTTAGTGGCCTTAAGTTGTTTGACCCTCTCAAGAACAGTTTGATAACAGGGTGCAAGAAGAGAGGTGGCTCAGTGTTGTAATGAGCAGAAATGGCTGAGGCATGCATCTTAATGGTGGAGAAGGACAGGCCTTTGTGGAGTAAATCTGCTATGTAATCCAGGATTAGAGGCAGAGAGGGCAGTGTTGTGTCCTCTCCTTTAGACTGAATCTATGAGCAGAACCTTTTCCACTTATCAGCATAGGATTTTCTTGTACTTGGTCTTCTGGCTTCAAGAATGACGTCCAGCACCTGTTTGCTTAAGGTTGCTGGGGAAGAATTCAAGGAATAAGCCAGGCTACAAGATCTAGGGTTTGCAGTTGTGGATGAAAAATCTGTCCCTCCTGCTGAGAGAGCAGGGTTGGATTCTGGTTTAGGTGGCACCACTGTCAGGTTGCGCAGGAGTGGGTACCAGTGCTGGCATGGCCAGTCCGGGGCAATCAGAATTGTCCTTGGTCTGTCCTGTTTTATCTTGAGTAATATTCTTGAGAGGAGGGGGAAGGCATAGATTGAAAGATTTTTCCCACTGAAAAGATAGGGCATCCACTTTCCAGGCCCTGCTGTGAGGTTTCCTGGTGCAGAATTTGCTGAGCTGGTGGTTGCAGGGGGAGGCAAAGAGATCCACCTCTGGGGTCCCCCATTTCTGAGTCAGAAGGTTGAAGGTGTTGGGCTCCAACTGCCACTCGTGTGGGTCTAGGAAATTTCTGCTTAAGTCGTCTGCCAGTAAGTTTTGTTTGCCTGGCAGGAATTGAGCTTGCAGATGGACTTGAATGTCCAAGGCCATGGCTAGCCTGCATAGTGTGCAGGAATCGGGTTCCCCCCTGCTTGTTGATGTACCACATAACTGTGGTGTTGTCTGTTTTTATTAGCAGTTGTCCTGGAGAGATTAGGGATCTAAAAGCTGTCAGCTAGTATCTCCTTTTGTTGATGTGCAGATGAATTTGACTTGGGCTCCAGTGGCCCTGAATACATTTTCCGTCCATGTGTGCCCCCCAGGCATAGTCTGATGCGTCTGTAGTTAGGGTCTGGGCGGCATGGGACTGAGTAAAAGGCAGTCCCTTGTTGTGGTTGCATGCTTCTGCCCATCAAAGGAACTGTCCTTAGGCAGGGTATGATAGAAATGATTGTTTCCAGGTCCTGTGAATGTTGGCACCAAAGACTTTTTAAGTACCATTGGAGTTTCCTCATATGCAGTCTTGCATATGGAATCAGTAGTATACATGAGGCCATGAACCCTAGAGGCTTGTAGTATTTTTCTTGCAGACAGCTGGGTTCTGGTGGCCATTTGTTTGAAGTAGTCTGTCAGATAAACTTGTTTTTCTGAAGTAAGGAATGCCACCTGAGAAGTTGTGTCCAAGCTTGCTCCCAGGAATACAATCTTTTGACTGGGTACCAGTTTTGATTTACTTTCGTTGATGGTGTACCCCCAGGAAGTGAGAATGTTTTTCACAAATATCAGGTGCTGCAGCAACAATTCCTGACTAACCGCCTGAATCAGGCAGTCGTCCAGCTACGGGTAAATTTGGATATTTCTCTGCCTGCAGTATGCAATGGCTGGAGCCAGGCAGTTTGTGAATACTCTGGGCGCAGGAGATGCGCCAAAGGGAAGTGCAGAGAACGGATAATGCATGGACCCAGCCCTGAAACATAGATACTTTCTGCATGATTCCCTTATGAGGATGTGCAGATAGGCTTCTTTTAAGTCTAGGGTGACTAACCAGGCATCCTTGGCTAGCATAGGAAGAAGCTGTTGCAGGGTAAGCATTTTAAATTTTGGTACCACCAGGAAGGTGTTGAGAATGGAAAGATCCAGGATTGGGCACCAAGAAGAGTCTGGAGTAGAAGCCTTGACCCCTCTGTTCTACTGGAACCGGCTGAATAGCTCTGATATTGAGCAGGAAAAGTACTTGGTTTTGAGCCTCTGCCCACTGGTTTAGAGGAAGGTCTGGAAACCCGCTTGGGGTTGGCAGTGAATGGAAATAAAATTTATACCCATGGGATACAATGTTGAGGACCCACCGGTCCTGAGTGATGGACATCCAGTTTTTTGCACGAAGGGCAAGTTTTCCTCCTAGGGGCACAAGCAATTGCGCAGGGCTGGGTAGTGGAGTAAAGAAGTCATTGTGAGCTTTTTCTGTAAGGCGGTGAATTACCACTCCCTGCTTTAGGGGTGGGGGCACTCCATTGCTTAGATCTCTGCATACCCTGAGACTGTAGTCTGGGTGGTCTGTTTACCCTGGGTCTGGTTTGAGAAGGCCTGGAGGGGGCCGGAAAGGACCAGTGTTTGGAAGGGCAATGCCTACTGAATCTTGGGGGTTGTACCTGTAAGAATTCTTTGACAGTCTGCATAGACTTAGCTTTTTCTTCCATCTTTTTAAGAACCTCTTCTGCTTTGGTGCCAAACAAACAGTCCTTATTCAAAGGTGCATCTAGTAACTTTGATTTGACATGGTCTGGCAAGGTCTGTTCCTTCAGCCAAGCATGTCTTCTCAGTACAGTGCCAGTGACTGCTGCCCAGCAAGATGCTTCTAGGGCATCAAAGCCATACTGCAAGGTATGCTTGCTGACTTGGGTTGCAGAGTGCAAAAGCTCCTGCAAGTCTTTATTTTCTGCACAGTCTGAAAAGGTTGCCACTTTTTGTTTAATAAGTTCCATAATATGTTGCTGGTACTTCAGCATGTGAAATTGACAACTCAATGCCCTAATAGCAAGAGTTCCAGAGGTACATACCTTCTTACCCAATCTGTCCAAAGCTCTGGAATCCCTGTCCGAAGGGGTGGAATTCTTGGCTGTAGTAGCCTTGATACCTTTAGGCCCCTGGAAAATTATCTCTGGGTCAGCAGTAGGATTCTTGAAAATAAATTTGTGAGTATCAGGTACTCTATAGTACCTGTCTGGTTTCCTAGGGGCAGGAGGTAAGTGTCAGGATTAAGACTGGATTCCATAAAGACATCATCCACAACATCCAGGACAGGGGGTATAGCTGAGGGCCTGTGTTGAGGCAACTCTAGAAATTCTCTGAGTCTCTTTTTGGACTGAGGGTAGTCTTGGCATTCTCAGTGGAAATGCTCTCTTAAGGTATGCAAGGTTTCACCAAAAGAAAAATCTTCTGGAGGGGAGGCAGAGGGAATGGATTCCTCTGCATCTGAATCCTCATAAGCAGATAAGAGCATGTCTTTATAATCAGAAATGTCAGAGTCAACGGACTCCTGCTCTGTAGAAGCTGAAGGGGACTGAACTCTTTGTCTCTTAGCAGGGGAAGGATGACTTCCCCTAATCAGCGCAATAAGGTCTTCAGCCATTCTAAGCATTTGTTTTTGTGGCATGGGAGCAGGTGCATGCGCTTTGGTTGTCGGTTTTCTAGGCGTAGTGCGTACTCTGGGCCTAAGAAACTCGGTAGTTTTGGTTAAAAAAGAAGTCGTCAGTTTGAGTTGAACACCGGTTGAACGAATAACTGCCTCAGAAGCCGGTGCCTGCACAGCGGCTCCGGACCCATCCAAGGTAGAGACATCCGCAGGTTCCACAGTCGAAGAAGAGTCTCGTGGCATACCAGACTCCAAAAGGGTCTAAGCAGAGGCCTGCGAATCCACTGAAGCGGGCATCAGGGGCTGCAAAAGCGCCTCACTGAGTACTGGTGGACTGGTGACTAGCTTAACGGAAGCGTCATCGGCAGTTTTGGGCCTATGCAGTCTGTCTCTGTCTTTCTCTTTACATTTTTTCAGAATATCGGTAGTCGGATGGCTTACAGAAGCCATTTCAAAATACGGAGATCAAGAGCGACAGAATTTAGTGACAAAGAGAGCCCGATGATAAATGGTCCGGGCGTTAAACAAGGCACAAAACTGACAGCGAGGAACGTCGTGGTCTGGGCCTAAACAGGTGATGCAGTAAGAATGAAAATCTCTGTGAGGTATTTGCTTTCCACAGGCAAGGCAATTGTCAACTTTTTCTGACATCAGTTAGAGCACGGAAAAAGGATCCCCAACAGGGTACTTAGCTTTGGAAGACTTCAGGATTATTCAATTCGTAAACGAAAATTCAGGCAGAAGCCGACCGGCACTTGCGAACTGCTTCTGCTTCGGGCTCCTCGGCGAGAAAGACTGATGTAATGGTGGCAGCTGCCTGTTTTTATACCCCTGATGAACTGACGTCAGTCCTGGAGCGACAGCATCCGACGCAGAAATACTAAGTCTCTGGTATTTGGGCCGACTAAGGGCTACCTGCAGGCAGATAACCCAAGTGTGATGACTGCAACAGTGAAACATGAAGAACATCAGTATGTTTGAAACGGGAACCTCCAAAAGGCCAGACTGGCTTTAGAGGGGTGTCCTAGTCCTATATGTCCAATACAGATATGTGTTCTCTCTTTAATTTCTTTGTATATATAAGAGGTGAAGTTCCACTTGCATCCCCTTCTCAATCTCTAAGTGCGAACAGAACATCTGAGGAGTAAAGGGGCAGGTGGGAGGAAGCCTACATTTCAGCAGTGGTCCATATACTCAAATATCGATTATTATGGTGAGCCGCACACACAACTAAACTTTGCTCATTGTACAGGGCATTACTGCAGTATAATTATCCATGGAAAGAGTTCTAAAGTTGTCAGGAGACTTAATCGAGAAGAGGCTGTCATACCCTACCCTGCTTCTGGTCTGCACATCCACCTTGTACTGCCTGAAAAACATGTGCATAGATGTCCAAGCATCCACTTCACAAATGCTTAGACCAGATACATACTTGAAGACGGCTGTTGTGGTGGCTACTACTCTGGTAGGGTACTTCCTTACTGGGTCTCTGAGATCTTCCAATGCTGTCTAACAAAGCATGATGAAGTTTGAACTTAGGGTTTGCTAGAAACAAACCTACCCTCTTTGACTGGAATGGGGAATATAAAACATCTGATCTGTCTGCCCGACTCCCTTCTTTCTTGAAATATAATAACTGAACTGTTTATGCACATCCAGCAAGTATAGCACCCTTTCCCCTTATTTTGCATGTTAGAATAGAAATCAGACAGTAGAATGGTTTGGCTGAGTTCCAAACTTGAAACATTAGACATGAAGGAAGGGGTAATTCTGAGAGTCAGCCTGTCCCCTCTGAAGACGTTTTATGCTCTTTACACATTAAGGCTGGTCATTCCAAGATTTTCCAATCTGAAGTGACAGTCACCAAAAACAAACTTTTGCAGGATAAAGACTTGAATGTCACTACGCTAAAGAACGTGATTCAAAAAGGGACAGAGTTAACTTTTCAATCATGAAATAAAGGTCCTATAGGTAGGTACTGATTTCCTATGGAGTTTTAAATGCAGCATCTCTTCCAGAACTGTTTCACAATCATGGGAAAACTGGGGTGGGTTTCAGGTGCAGTGTGTCAGAGACAAAGGAAAATATCTCTGAGAACAGCCACAGTAGGTGCTGTAGGACCTCAAGTTTATTGGCTTCTGTGAGAATTTCCCCTAGTGGATAATCACCAGTTAAATTTCTTACACCTGTATATTCAGGACCTTCTACCACTAGGTTTCCTACCCTCTTGGAGGAAATGGAGCATGTCTACTGAGAAGTGGTCCTTGAAGTGCATCAGACTGACCGAACTGAACCTAGGCTGAAGTACATCACTGTTCTATCATCCTGGATTAGAACAGTACCTTGCTGTGGAAGCAGAAGAGGACCCCTCACCTTGGACATCTGGTGCAATTGGGAGAATCACGATTGACTGGCTACAGAGTAGCTACTATCAGGTCTTGAATACTCAGATTTTCTGGAATATTCTTATGGCCAAAAAGAAAAAAAATGAGGAATTTTCTACAGTATTCTTAAAGATGAAAGGAAGACAGGAAATGCATACCGAGTCCTCCTATAGAAGGGATGTCAAAAGGCTCTCCCTTCCCTGGCTTTTTGCATTGAAATGTGGAGCAAAACTTTTTGCCAACTGGTAATTTCTTTCTGAAGCAAAGATTTCCATAAGTGAAATACCTCAATTTTGCATTAGAATAAAGAAAACATTGGGGCCCAGCTTCTACTGTTGACTGTTGAGTCTGGTATTGCTTAATCTGACAGCCACTGTACTTTGGGATGATGAGACACAACAAAGATGTAATCTCAGCTGGGACACTGCCAGCCTGAGGAGCTGGTTAAAGGGAGTTCTCTTTGCTGATTTATGTACCACATCACTACTGCACTGCCTGAATTGATTATTAAAGCCTCTGGCTGCAAAAATGGCCTGGATGCTCTTATGGGTAGGCTCAGTAACATCATCTTCTTCAGCATGGTACACATCATGGACTTGATTTGTACCTCCCTTGCATTTTAACTCTGTCAAATGCATCTCCCAGGTGATGTCGGAGACATCCATGCGAATGGTGTGCATTCACCTTGGAATCACCAATGGCATGATCTCATTGCACAATACCAGATTGCCCTTCCGTGAAAACTATTTCTTGATGGAGGGGGACTAGAGGTATCACCTGGTGTACAGAATGACAGTGCTGTTGCCAGATGTTCTTGAGGTAAATTTGTGTTATGTGGCTAGAGTGACCACATGTGATCTTTTTGTAAGGTCTGCAAAGCAAACCTTCAACAAGCCTTTGAGTAGATGCAGCTGGCACTTGCATGTGCCCAACACAGCCCCAAAGAAAATATCTTGACTTCTGTGGGACAATGTCAAACTTGGGCAGGTTCAGGGATAAAAAAACAGTTCGGTCAGACAGCATACGACACACTTCAGGAAACTGAATGGCCTCTGCGGAAAAAGCTTAGATGAGACAGTAATCCAAGAAAGTGTACATATGTATAACCCTGTACTCTTAAATGAGAAAATACCGGGGTCAGGCAGGCAACTTATAAATTTATGATTATATGAAAGGCCAAAGGGCAGAGAAGTAAACTTGTAATGGCCCTCCCCTACCAAGAACCTGTGGTATTGGCTGGGATTATTGTTGGTGGATCTGTGGAAATGGGCATTCTTCATATCCAAATTAACTCAACAGTGTATTAGAATCAGAAGTGGTAAAAGCAACTGGAAGGGTTGTTAATTTAAACATGTTCTTAAGGGTGAACAAGTTAAACTCTGACAAATTCGAAATGGGTCACCATGAGCCACCTTTCTTTGGTAGCAAAGAACAGAGTACAAAAATCTTTTACTTCAGAAGGATTCTCTCCCAATTCCACAAGAGAAAAAAGGGATTAGGACAGGCTGGACCAGCTGGTCCTGGCCTGGGGAATCATAAAGCATTTCAATAAATTCCACCCTGTGTCCTTCTGACATGATTTCTTATTCATTTGTTAGTAGTCATACAGAACACCCAGTTCTCCTTGAAAAGCTAAAGCCTACCCTTCAGTAGGCAAAAAAAAAAAAAGAATTGGGAAGGTGTCTGGGAGCACAGTCAGCACTGGTAGTCGCTTGCTTAATGGAAAGGGATATATGTTCTTTTCTGGTTGCCGAGGTGGTTAGAAAATCCTTCTATGTGGCCCACCTAATCACAAACGGGTTTGCATCTAGAACAAAAGAGTTTATTGTGCCCCTCTACTCATTACTCATCAGACCCATCATACAGTACAACGCCCCATTTGGGATGTACCTTACAAGACACATGCAACAGCTGGAAAGACCACAAAAGTACCTCACCAAGAGATTACTGGCCTCAAACAGATGCCCTATGCAGCCCGACTAAATAAACTCCAGCTGTACTCGGTTGCATACCGCTTACTCAGAGGTGATCTCTGCCCGACATACAAGGCTCCGTCCAACCCAGAACTGATGGACATGCTCCACCTAAAAAAAACAAATCCCCGAGAGCCACATGCTCTAGGGATCTAAACCGCACCACAAAGATAAATAGGACATAGTGGAGGGATAGATTCCTGTCCCAGAGACTCACCATGCTTTGGAACAGGACTCCAGTCTACATTAGGCAGAGCCCCTTACTAACACTCTTCAAGAGAAACCTTGATGAGTGGATGGAAACAGAAAATGTACCCCAGGGATCATTGCAGTGGCTCTGCTAGACAGAGGCACAGGGAAGTAATGGCTCTACTGGACAGAAGCACAGGGAACTAATCTAAGGGGGCGGAGAAAGCCAACACATTCCGGCTAAGCTTATTAAGATGCCCTCGGGCAGATGGCCTAGTACTTATCTATGAACCTATGGTTTGTTTCTCCTCATATGTCCTTCTACCTAAACTGTCTGTTTTAGTCTGGTTCCTACAGAAGACTCACTATTTTCTGAGGTAACCAAAGTTGTACCATGGGGCAGGTGTACTATTTCATTGACCCTGTTGTATTACTCTTTTCCTCCACATTTTATGAAAACCTCTAGGGAAGGTGTGTAAAACATCAGACTTTTATCTTGAGAAGTCCAACAACTGCCTTTTTACATCCTCTGGCATGGTTTTCAAACTTTGCCAAGTTTAATCCTCTGACCGGTCACCAGATATATCCCCTACAAATCTTTTGTAATCATGACTGGGGTGGATGGCTGTAAGGCCAAAAGTCCAGTATTTGGTTGCCAGCATGAGTTCATTAGATACCCACAATGACAAACCCTTCTGGGGGGCTTTCTTCAGTAGTTTTTTTCATCAGGCTGATCTCTTGCATCTCATGAAGAGTTACTGTAGGCATGTGTTTAGATTTACATAACTCAAGGGAAGCAACTGAAATCCTCATAGGACAGAACCTGCCACAGATACCTGGGAAATGACATCTGACCTAGACATTTCAAACTCCTTAATGGACGCCTGTGCAACAGCTTCAGATGCAATCTCACTATCTGCCTCCACTCCAAAGAGATTAGACAGAAGTGGATCAAGCAAATACTGGGCATGGGATCAGAGGTGCATAAAGCAAAACCTCATTGGGTCCACCATCCTCAGGACTTGGCTAACTTGCAAGTTCCTTTATGACCATTTTTTTAACAGCTCAATATTCCTACATTTCTGCTCTTCAGTTGGACTCTTTCTAGGCCATTAGCCTCTAAGGAAAATCTCTCCCTGCTTTCTGTAGATGTCTGCAGCAAGGCTTCAGACTTTTTCTGGTCTACACAGGCCTCCAGGAGTACCTTTGTTGAACCTGTGCTGTGTTCAAAAAAGAAAACCTGATGTTCCCTCCCCAGTAAAAGGGCAGTGCAAATGAAGTATTTGGTGGAATTCGCCTTCGGTAAACAAACTTTATTTGTAAAGTTTTTCAGAACAATGTGGACTACAAAATGCTAATCAAAAATTTTCATCCAAAACTTATTTACCTAATTATAAACATTTCTAAACAGTGTAGTTATCACCATTACTCAACAGAAAACCCTGCCTTGTGGTGCAATGGGATAAAGCCAAGATTACACTCTAAACAACCTGTTTTTAACTAGCAGCATGGGCATTGGAGGGACTGGATGGGGGAAGATGGGAGTGAGTGGTCAATGCTGGTTTGCCCATCCTACAGGGTGGGAGGCAGCTTGACTTGCTGCACTGGTGGCATCTGCATGAATGCAAGTGTATTGCCCTTGCAAGAAAAGACTAGCATGTCTGACATTGCAAGCAGTGTGCCACTTGGAAGGATGTAAATGTGTGTAAGTGCACATGCACCACACCCATGGCAGCTATAGCACAGCTTGCAGACTGCAGGGGGGATAAGACAATCCACAAAATGTGCTCATTAGCCTACTCCTCAACACCTGACTCTTACCTCCACTGGGGAATTAATGTACTGGAGAGCTCTCACTCCACTGGAGGAATGAATGGGTAAATTGGGTGCATGAAGGGGAGGAAATGGGCAAACCCTGTGGCAAAAAAAAAATCAAATGATACAGCTCTACTGCTCCCTGTGCTTGAGATGATATGCACCATAAGGGAAAAGCATGCATCACTCAGAATGCTGGTGCTGTCCACTGCTACTGAAAAGCACCAAGTTGTACCTCCTAATTTGTTAACAGACAGCAATCAAGCACAGACTACATCCACACCCATAATTAAGGAAAACAGGAGAGAGCAGACTGACTGCTGCTCAAGCCACTCCCATCCCAACCCCGCTTGACCTGAAAGTCAAATTTGGGTTGCTGTAAGAAAAATCAGAGTCTCTTAATCCTGTGTCAATAGCGGCTGACATGTATGGTGCTACTGCTAATATAGGCTGCTGCTACTACTTCTTAGCAAAATATCACAGCTTTATATTATCACCCAGCATTTAGCACGCATAATAAATAACGAGAAAGGCATGTTAAAGGGGACGTTGCCACCCTAAAAAACATAAAATGTGCAAGTACATTTGAAATGGAAATTAACTGCAAGGATATTCTGCATGTTTTAACCATACACAGTAACAAAAATGCTCAGGACAGGGATCTGAATATTCATTAATGGGTCATGGGGACAGAAGTACTTATCTTAAAATGCAAAGCATGACCTTAGCTGACAATCTGAATTAGCACAACTAGGTAGGCAACCATAAAAATGACATTATCCTCACATATGGAAAACATGGTTGAATCTGTGCAAACTACTACCTCCAAACAGAAAAGTACCCATCTTAAAAACACCAAAGATAAAAAGAAGAAATGTGTTCCAGCAGTAGTATGAACTAAAAGAAGTCTAAAGTAAAAAATATGTTTTGATAACTTCAAAACCTCAAATTAACATCACTGAAACTGCTAAGTGAACATAATTAAGTCTTACAATACGAGTATACAATCACCCTTCCATCTGCACTACACAAAGTTAATATAAATTATCCACTCCCCCAAAATACTTATGTAAAAACTAGCCAGTGGTACAATGCCAGGAGTACTTGCATCAAATGATCATTCTCATAACTGTTCAGGTACCTACTAGTTACTCAGAGGGGCACTGAATTGCAAGGGTTAGTCTGCATGTAAAGTGACAGTGGTAGGGTAACCCAATAGTATATGTCTCATAATTAGCAATGATTCGTATTGCAGCTGTAAGTAGAACATGTGACTTTGAATTCCATCTGTTCTAGTACTTTTTTTCTTTAAAAAGATGTCTGTTGAAAGCTGAATACATTATGATTATGTATCTAACATGATGGGTCTCAAATAATTCCCAAATCCTACACTCCCCAACCTGTCACTGCTTTATTTTTTTAAGTACCGCTTACTAGCAAAGTTGCTTTACACTGTTTTAGGAGATCAAAAGTGCCTGTTGGTAACGGTGTACAAGGGTGTTTGAATGTTAATGTGTAAGCAACTTCCCTGACTTCAGATTAAGGCTTTCTATACTGCTCTAATCCACTCCAAAAAAAAAAAAAAAAAGAGGGAAAAAACAGCACAACACCACAGATGCTCTCACGGCCAGGCTCAGTAACATCTCCTTTTGTGCAGTGTGAATTTATACGGACGTCATAAACATTTTACTTACGAAATCACATGAGGCATGGGTCTTCAACATCAAGTAGACAGACTGCCACACAGCAAATGAAACTTCAATTCCTTATTTGATATCCACTTTATCCTATCCAGGGTCATGGGGTGGTAGAGCTTATTTTGTCAACAAACAGACATAATGCACAGAACAAGTACTGGATGAATACCACTCCATCATACAATTTCTACCAAAAATGCTCAAAAATGAGTCATAGAATTACAGAAAAATAATTTAACACCAACAACTGCTGTTATTAAATTATTTCCATCACATGATATCCATACACTCTAGCTTACACATATACACATACAGACAACACACATACACCTATGGGCAAGTCAGTGAGTCAACAATTCACCTACTGGCATTTCACAGGATTGCTGGAGGAAATTAAATCTCCTGATGAAAACTCACATGGCCACAGGGAAAGCGTGAATACTCCACACAAGAAGCACCCCAGGCCAAGAAATGAATTACACAAACAAGTGCTATGAGACAGCAATTCTAATCACTCTCTGTCCTAAAAGACTTCAAATAGAATATGGTCAAGTTAAAAAAAATATGCAACTGTTGCAGCACTGTTATGAAATACGAGCAATTCATATAGATTAAAACAAAGTCCTTTTTACAATAATATAAGGTACTGGAAATGTATTTTTTCATGCTTGTAGGCAACCTGGTACAACCCAGGCACCCAAAGTAAGTAGCATGTACTTGTGCTAGGGTTACATTTCAGCAAGAATGTACTAGAAGCTGCTTTACAATTTAGTTTTTTTTTCAGTCTGTGGGTTGCTGTAGACATAACTTATCTCTCATTTCACAATCAAAACATATCAAAAGTCTGCATCCGTTCAAAAAAAAAAAAAATAGATTTTTTTACTTAGTAAAAATTGAGCAAATATTTCTATTGAAGCCTTATAGCAGGTCCTCTTCAAGTCTAAAAATCATCTGAGATGTTCTGCTGACTCTGTACTGTCTGCTAATACTTCCCTTTGAAGTTATGTAGAAATAGGCAGCCATTTGTCTACAGAAGATTCCATATATATGTTGCCAATGCTACAATCCGCTTGCTTTAGCTTTTTGCTGTAAACACTAGAGAAGGCAAAAGCTCAGAATAATATTAGGCAGATATGTACTCAGTCCCTTTTACATGGCTTCAAGTATACCTTTCAGTTGCAGCAAAATGCAAAAAGCTGGCTAAATGAAGCATACAGAAATATCTGCAAAGCAAAATAAAATATGTCCCTTCCATAAAGGTCAGCACATTCTAACTTGCAACTTTTTAAAGTAAAAGATGTCAGAAAGGAAAGGAAATAAGAACTAAAATTCCACAAGAACTGCATATCACAAAGTGGTCATCTGTCCCAAGACACTGGAGAATTGATAAGCCTGATGGGATAGCTCAGTCACTCTGTCAACCATTTCTTGTATTGCTGGAACGGATGGGTAATGAAGGGCAGCTCCTTTGGTAGCCAGCACAACAGCTTTCAGGGCCTGGCACAAACAGTTTCCAGCATTTGTAACCCTAGCACGCACCACCTGTGAAGTGGCAAGTCGTGAAAGGCTGTCCCCTATAAAGACCAGCTTGTGAGCTGTGACAATGACATATTTTCCATGTGAGACAAAAATCTTGGGTGGACGGTTTTCCTGGATGGAAGCAAAGAAGCAGTCTGTTGCGTCGATTAGGGTAGCGTAATGCAGTTGGCATTGCTGAGCATAGAACTGTAGAAGTTGTCGGTCTTCAGCTGTAAGATCACTTGGACACTTAGAAGCCTCTTCATCTTTTGTCTAAAAATTGTAAAAACATAACACAGTTAAAGACATTTGTGTATTAGTTTCCCCACCTTTCTCTCCCCTTCTTTCATCTCACGGACTGCAATACTCAATTATAAATAGGTCAACAGTTTCTAGCCTTATTTAAGTAGAAAAGTACAGTTTTGTACCTACCATAAATGTAGATGTCCGAACTGGATAGCATCTGCAGTCATAACAACTGGGTTGTCCTGTCGTCAGGCAGCCCTTCGGTCGGCCGGATTCCAAAGTCCGGGTCCGGCTTCGGCTGATGTCGCACTTCACCCGACGTCATCTCTGCTGGTCTTGGGGTATAAAGGCATCAGCCGACGCCATTTTCCTCAGTGTTTCTTGCCCCAGATGCCAGTTGCCCTCTTGGAAGGCTAAATTTTGGGTAAATGCCAATGTTTCCAAAAAGATAGAAGGCAAACACAAAACATAAGCATGTATGTACATATATACAAACAAATACACCATAAGAGACTTCCCCCCACCAGCTAGCTATTAGGAGGGTAAATACCCTAGGAGTACCACAGAGGGAAGGAGGAGGGTACTCCTGACTGCAGATGCTATCCAGTTCGGACATCTACATTTATGGTAGGTACAAAACTGTACTATGTCCTTCATGGAAGCATCTGCAGTCATAACAACTGGGTAGAATACCATAGCCAACTAGGCGAGGAGGAAGAATAGATTATGGTGTGGTTAGGATCCCTTGCAGTACAGCAGTGGCAAACCCTGCTCGGGATCTGGAATACAGAGGTAAATTATAATGCTTGGCAAATGTATGCACGGAGGTCCAAGTAGCCACCTCAATAATGTCCTTGGTTGCCACTCCTCGTAAGAAGGCTGTGGTAGTGGCTGTTGCCCTTGTAGAATGAGGCCTTATGTTCTGTGGAATTGGTTTTCCATGGAAGGAGTAACAGAATCGTATGCAATTTCCTATCCATTTGGAGATTGTCTGTTTGGAAATAGCTTTTCCTTCCCTTCCTGTTGCATAGGCTACAAAAAGCTGGTCAGTTTTTCTGTTACTTTTGTTCTGTCCAGGTAGTAGCGTAGCTGTCTATGTACATCCAAGGTATGCAGCATTCTTTCCCTCTGTTTTGTGGGTTGGGAAGAAGGTAGGTAGGTGGATTGCCTGGTTTAAAGACACTCTGGATACCACCTTAGGCATAAATGTAGGATTAGTCCTCATGGACACTCTATCTTGGTGAAAGATTAGGAAGGGTTGTACTGCCATTAGGGCCTGAAGTTCAGAAACCCTCCTTGCTGAGGTTATTGCCAGTAGGAAAGCAGTTTTCCACGATAGATGCTGCAGGTCTGCTGTTGCTGCTGGTTCAAAAGGTGCATGTGTCAACTTTTCTAGCACAAAGTTCAAATCCCAAGCTGGCAATGGTGGTTTCCTAGGAGGTTTTACATTCTTGATCCCTCTGAGGAACTGCCTGAGTAAAGGATGTGAAAAGACAGGTGGATCAAAGCTGTATTCTGCTGAAATAGCTGATGCATGTATCTTGATGGAGGAATAGGACAGGCCTGTATGTAGAAGCTCTGCCAAATACTCCAGAATGTTAGCAATATCTATATTCGACACATCTTTTCCTCTTTCAGCACTCCAAATGACAAACCTTTTCCATTTTCCTGCATAGTTGCTTCTTGTTGAAGGTCTGCGGGCTTCAAGGATAATGTCTTTAACCCTTTGGCAAAGTTCTGGATTTGTTGCTGCTATGTGATGTTCCATGCAGTCAGTTGCAACGTTTTTAGGTTTGGATGCATGATGCTGTAGTTGTTCTGAGTTAACATCAAAGGCATCAGGGGTATTGACCACATTTTGTCCCGAGACATGCTCCTCAGCAATGGGTACTAGTGTTGTCTTGGCCAGTTTGGAGCTATCAGGGTTATCCTTGGACGTTCCTCCTTGATTTTTAGTAATACCTTGTGTATCAAAGGAAGAGGTGGGAATGCATATGCTGTCAGACCTTTCCAGCTGAAGGAGAGCAAATCCACTTTCCATGCAAGTGGGTGGAATGTCCTTGTGCAGAATTTTTTGAGCTGGTGATTGAGAGGGGAAGCGAATAGATCTATCTGTGGCATTCCCCATTTCTTTGAGATGGTCTTGAAGATGTCCGGGTGTAGCATCCATTCGTGAGCATCCAAGGTGGTTCTGCTTAACATGTCTGCTAGAGTATTCTCCTTTCCCGGTACAAATATTGCCTGTAACTGGATGTTGTAGCTGAGTGCCAGGTTCCAAAGGTCCAAAGTCATTCTGCATAGGGGTATGAATGAGTGCCTCCCTGTTTGTTGATGTACCACATGACTGTGGTGTTGTCTGTCCTTATCATCAAATGGCCTTCTTTGAGAAATGGTCTGAATTTTTGGATTGCCAGTTTTACTGCCAGCATTTCTTTTAGGTTGATGTGCAGGTGAAGCTGGTCCTGCGTCCACAATCCTTGTACGCATTTGTCCAGCATGTGAGCCCCCCATCCTAGGTCTGAGGCGTCTGTTGTGATGGTTTGGCTTGCTTGATAGTTGTGAAAGGGTAGGCCTGGGTTTGACTGGCATGCTTGAGCCCACCATAGGAACTCCTGTTTTAGGCATGGGATTAGTGGGATTTCTGCTTCTAGGCTGTGCCTGTGTTGTGACCATAAATTCTTTAGGTACCACTGTAGTTTTCTCATATGTAGTCTGGCATGTGGAACCAAGATTATGCATGATGCCATGAAGCCCAAGGCCTGCAGAACTTTTCTTGCTGTTAGCTTGTTCTGTCTTGTTAGTGCCAAGAAGTAAAGAGGAGATCTTTTTGTTTTTCTGCAGTTAGGAATGCCATTTGCTTTACTGTGTCCAATTCCGCGCCCAAGAATGTCCTTGTTTGGGATGGCATCAGCCTTGACTTTTGTAAATTGACTGTGTATCCCAGTGCTTGTAGCAAGTAAATGACCCTTTGTAAATCTGTTGTCAGCTTGCTTTTGTTGTCCCCTTGTAGCAGGCAGTCGTCCAGGTATGGATAAATTTGGATTCCCTGTAGTCTGCAGTGGGCGATTACTGATGCCAGGCATTTTGTGAATACTCTGGGTGCAGTAGATAAGCCAAAGGGCAATGCTGAGAATTGATAGTGCTCTGATCCTGCAAGAAATCTGAGGTATCTTCTGCAAATTGGTCGAATGGGGACGTGCAGGTATGCCTCCTTGAGATCTAGAGTTACCAGCCAACACTCCTTGCCCAGCATGGGAAGAAGTTGCTGTAGGGTCAGCATTTTGAATTTTGGGACAATGATGTATGTATTTAAGGTGGACAGGTCGAGAATAGGTCTCCAACTTTTTCCTTTCTTGGAACTAGGAATAGTCTGGAGTAGAATCCTTTGCCTTGTTCTGTTCTTGGTACTCTTTCCACAGCTCTCATCTTTGTTAATTGCATTATCTGCTGTAGAGCTTCTGTTTTTTGATTTGGAGGCAGGTTTGGCATTCCTCTTTTGACTGGTAAAGTGTGGAAGTGGAACCGGTAACCTTGGTCTATGGTTTGCAAAATCCACTTGTCTTTTGTGATGTAGTGCCAGTTCTTGGAAAATAAGGTTAATTTTCCGCCTAATGGTGCTGCTATTTGCTCCCTGGTAGGTGGAGTTAGGATCAAGTCACTGTGATTGTGCTGTTGTAGTGGTAGTGGCTGTGCCTGTGCCTCTGTTATTACCTTGCCACTGTCGTCCTCTGTAGGCACCCCCTCTGGATTGATTTCTGCCTCTGGAACGTCTATTCCTGCCCCTTTGGGATCTAGTGGAGTCAGGAAAGGACCAATTTTTGGCAGGCCAGTTCCTGCTAAACCTTGGGGGCTGAACCTGCAAGAAATCTTTAACCGTTTGTACAGATTTTGCCTTTTCTTCCATTTTCTTCATTACCTGCTGGGCAGGTGTACCAAACAAACTGGCCTTATCCATAGGAGCATCTAATAACTTAGCTTTAACATGATCCGGTAAGACCTGTTCCTTCAGCCATGCATGTCTTCTTATCACTGTGCCAGTCATGGCTGATCTAAATGAAGCCTCCAGTGGATCATAGCCACATTTTAAAGAATGGTTACTAACCTGTTGGATGTTATTTACCATTTCTAGTACATATTTCTTATCTATAGAGTCATCAGAGGATAGCTTTTTAGTTAACTGATCAAGCATAAACTCTTGGTATTGTATCATGTGAAACTGACAGTTTAAAGCTCTAGCTGAGAGAGTAGCTGAGGTGTAAACTTTTTTGCCCCATCTGTCTAAAGACCTGGCTTCCCTTTCAGAAGGAATAGGGATTTTTGCTGTGGTCGAGGCTACTGCCTTAGGCCCCTGGGATATTGTTTCGGGGTCTGCAAGTGGGGCCTTGTATAGGTGATGGTGAGTGTCTGGTACCCTGTAAAATCTATCTGGTTTGGCAGGGGCTGGAGGTAAGGAATCTGGTGCAGTGCAGACATCATTAAATGCATCGTCCACAACAGAGAGGACAGGAGGTATAGCTAAGGGCCTGTGTTGTGGAAGGTGTAGAAAAGTCCTAAGTCTTTTTCTGGAATCTGAGAAATCCTGTTCCTGCCATTGGAATTGTTCTCGCATGGCATGTAAGGTTTCCCCAAAGGAGAATTCTACTGGTGGAGAAGCAGATGGAATGGATTCTTCAGCATCTGAGTCTTCATAATTGGAGAAAGGAGCCTCTGGCTGGTCTGTAATATCTGAGTCATCCGCAGAGTCATCAGAGGACACAGGCTCGGGGGGCTCTGCTCTAGGTCTCTTTCTGGGGCTGAGAGGCCCTGTCTGGGTGAGATTGAGATCCCTAATTAAAGATATTAAATCTTCTGCCAGAGTAAGCATTTGTGAACTAGAAGTGGGCCTGGTTGAGGGGTTTAACAGGCACTGATTTAGTAGATTTGGCTGCTTTAGCCCTGGCAAAGGCCTTAATAGACATGGCTGCAGGAGGCCTAGCAGCACCACATGCTGGGGTAGAGACATCCAAAGGGATGGTGTCTGATAAGTCACTAGTAACCACTGTTGTAGGTAAAATTTCTGAGGCCGATTCAAGTAAGGTAGCAGGAACCTCAGTAGTAGTCATTGATTCAGCTGTACTTTGATCAGTTTTCTCGGTTTCGGCGAAACTGAGACACTCATGTTTGCTTAACCATGGTTTCGGCCGAAACCGTGGACCGCGAGTGTCGGTCTTTTCTTTGCGTTTTTAACAATTTGGGTAGTCGGAGGATCCGACGGCATAATGTACGCAAAATCTGAGCCGAAAAACTGTTCAGCAAACTCCGACCGACGCCTAAGCATTCGTCGGTTGAAAGAGGCACAGGCCGAACAGGCTGCTACGTCGTGGTCTGGGCCTAAACAAGGCAAACAGTAAGAGTGGAAATCTTTATGAGGTATTTGTTTCCCACAAGTTAAACAGTTATTGACTTTTTCTGACATCGGCTGAGGCAAGAAAGGGTCCCCAACGGGGTACTTAGCTTTTAGAAGTCTTCGAAGTAGTATTCGGTAGTAGTAATCTCTGGATCTGACCGACCAGCACTTGCAAACAGCTTCTGCTTCGGGTGCCACGCGGCAAGAAAGACTGAGGAAAATGGCGTCGGCTGATGCCTTTATACCCGAAGACCAGCAGAGATGACGTCGGGTGAAGTGTGACATCAGCCGAAGCCGGACCCGGACTTTGGAATCCGGCCGACCGAAGGGCTGCCTGACGACAGGACAACCCAGTTGTTATGACTGCAGATGCATCCATGAAGGACATCGGTGCTAGCAGAACCTATCTCATTCTACAGAAATCTGAATTAAAGGTTATTTCACCCAGCCTGGCTCTGTAGCATACAAGGATACA
This sequence comes from Protopterus annectens, assembly GCF_019279795.1. Taxonomy (NCBI): domain Eukaryota; kingdom Metazoa; phylum Chordata; order Ceratodontiformes; family Protopteridae; genus Protopterus; species Protopterus annectens. The sequence continues at coordinate 599,032,999 of NC_056750.1, read as the reverse complement.
GCCCCGACTTTGACCCAGATGACCAGAATTCAAGTAACAGCTCAGATTCTGGACCAACTGGACAGGGGAGAATGGGAGTGAGTGATCAAAACTACATCAACTATCCTGGAGAAAGGGAGTGGAAGTCGGGTTTGCCGGCTGCCACCAAGTAAACAGGTTTGAAAAGCACAGAACAGGTGAAGAACAAGGATGTGAGTTTGGCATAACTAAGCCAGTAATGATTATCCTCATTAGCTGTGTGCAGAAGGAAATGCTTGCATGGGGAGGGCACTGTGGGTTTCCACAGTGACACAGGTGCTCATGTCGGCCACAGAGATGCATTTAGGCTTAAAGCAAAATCTTTGATGGCTACGTTGATGAAGCTTCCTGCAATCAACTCTTGCTCCATTAGGGAACAAACAGCTCAGCTGACTGCAGGAGGGTTGATTGATGGCAAGCAGTCAGGATTAAAATGACACAGGGGGAAGGTTATTTCACTCTACAATACTGTAATATATTACTTATGGATTTTAAATACTGTTTCCAGTCAATCTAACTGTCTCACTCTCACATGCTGACAAGTCAGAAGTCATGAAATGCAGACAAAATATGATAAAACACACACAAATGAGAAACAACTTATGATTTTGATATGAACTAGATGAATACAAAAGAAATAAAAAAATAAATCCTTTCATTCAAGGGTACTGTTAAAGCAAATTCTACTTTCCATGTACAACTTATTTTCAGCAGTGCAATTTATAGAATGTTGCACAAACTTCACTCTAACTTTGACTGCAGTGAAGTGACATGGAATGTAAAGTCTTACAAATAACTAAGCAGCCAAACAAAAACTGGGAAAATGACATAAGACAAAAGGCCACAAAAACATGTTTTCTGCTGTTACAGGGTACAGTACAGATGTACAGTCCCTTAAACTCTCGGAATGCTTGTGGCCACTATAACATTAAAATGGGGGTTGCCCCTTAAAAGGTTCTACAACATTTAGGACTTGGAGTTAAAGAAACTTTAAAATAATGAAGTGACAGATAACATGATGGAAGCTTGTTGTGGTATTAAACTCCTAAATAGAGTCTGTAAAGATAGCACTGACGTACTTTTTTAATTTTATTTTTTTATAACAGGAAGACTACTGATGCTGTCTTTGGGAGAAGTTGTTTCAGTTTATAAATCTTTAGCATGTGTCACAAAGAGGTGTCATGAGAGTCTGAAAGCTCAGATAAGTGAAGGAAAAAATGTTAACTGGAGTATTTCCTACTGCAGTAGGTGGTGCTGCGGTAGCGTTGTCGCCTCACAGTAAGACGTCCTGTTCGATTCTCAGCTAGAGCGTCTTCTGTGTGGAGACATGCATGAATGGGAGTACCTTCGTTGAAGGTTGTGCGTCAGGGCCGGCAACTCGGCATGTAAAAATCTACTGCCAATCATTAGCAGACCGGAGTAACGCTGTGGCGACCCCTAACCGGGAAAAGCCAAAAGACACAACAATGGTACTGTTTACTCAACCTGTAGACTATAATCTGAAATGGAAAGTACAACAGGTCTGACAAAGTTCCACAACATTTACTGGTCTGGGGGTGGATCTTGTACTCTGTATGCATGTTCTAACTGGGCACATTCATATAATGCATGATGTGCTTCCTTTTGTTTTGGTAGACAGGAAAAATGACCGTTTTACTTTTTTTTTCTCTCACATGTACTGACAGCAATCATAGCCGGCCTTAGGCATAGGCCAACTAGGTGGCTGCCAAGGGCGCCACTCTAGCAGGGGTGCTTTTCCAGTATTTATTTGATGTACGTAGACCAGGATGGGGGCACCGGGTAGTGTGGTGGTGGACACTGTGGAGCTGTTTTGCCTAGGGCACCAGTTGACCTAAGGCCGCTCCTGACAGCAATCAAGCCGTTTGAGCTTCCTGTTTATTAAGCTGAACTGCAAGCAACTTGAGTGCCTTTTTTAAATGCTGAACTGAAAGCTGTTTGAATTTTTCTACTTGCCAAGAATTCATATTAACCTCTGAATCCCTGTAAACCACGTGTTAGATGATTTAAAGTAAACAGAGTTGTACTACATCTGCAATTCCTGGAAGTTGGGCCATGGTGGTGCAGTGGTTATTGTTGTTGCCTCACAGCAAGAGGTTCTCCGGTTTGATTCTCGGCTGGAGTGCCTTCTGTGTGGAGTCTGCATGTCCTCCCCATGGTCGAGTGAATTTAAAGACATGCAGGTAGGTGTGCGCATGTGTGGGTTGGGTGTGGCTTCATTGAAGGTTGGGCGCCGGGCTGGCAACTCGACACCGTAAAAATTCACTGCCAATCATTAGCGGACCAGAGTTCCGCTGTGGTGACCCCTAAATGGGAAAAGCCAAGACAGTTTTACTAGCATCAACACATATGATACAGATGATGGGTACTAGTTAACTCAAGTTCCCCTGGCCTAGAGTGTTTGCATCTGCAAATATATGCTGCAGAAACTAGACTCCCCTTTTACATCTTGTGAATTATGCATAGTAAATTGGAAAGAACTATTACTGAAATACACTGTAAACAGCAACATTGAAAAGACAACAGAGGTCCTATTCCAAAGCACTCGACACAATTCAACAAAGCATGCAACACAATATGATTGATTAATATTAAAGTAACAGAAAAATGTAACAAAACATTGTTGCTCATCCAGAAAGTACTGCTATTACGCCAGTAAAAAGAGCATACAAAAGAAACACAAGTTATGCCTTGGCATAATGACAGACCTGTATAAGAAATGGCTCCATCCTCAGTAAAAGGCAGGACTCCATGTTACAGGCGCTAGCACTGCTCAACACCTGAAACATGCATCATCAGTCAATAACTCCTAGGGTTTTCCAGCTCGTCACTTTGTTGAATAACTTGTGAATGTGCTCTCAGACATATAAATTAAGTAAAAACAAGAACAGGCAGATAAGACATATCAGGAGAAACAACAATGAGAAGACAAAAGTGCTGGTCAGTACCCACTGTGGACAAAAAGAGGGACAGGGAACTAACAGTCTGCCCCCATGCCCATGTAGGGAGATGGGTGGGTGGGGAAATGTTACTGAGGACAGACCTACTTCTTACTGATCTATTGTTATGGTAAGAGATAGCTTTCATATACAAGAATTTGACCATTTTCAGTAATATGTACGACTAAGTCCACAGCCAAGTGTCTTAGTGGGTCCAGCTAAACATATTTTGAAATATAGTAGCCTCAAGAAGAAGAGTGCCCTGGAAGCTAGGTCTAATTTGCAGTGCTTAGTAAATGTATGAGACTTGGTTGCAGCTGCAAAGATAATCATCTACTGATGTATGTCTAAAGAAGGCCACGGCTGCAGCTATCCATATGGAAGAATGCAATTCGGAATCAGATGGCAAGTCCCACTCAGCTGAAATGTAAAACAGCTTCATACACTCATTGATCTACCAACAGAGGGTGACTTTGGATAACTTATTTTCCTCTGGGGTGCAAAAGATAAGAAAAAAATGGTTAGTCCTTTTGGAGTCTGTTTCTACCAATATAAAACCTGAAAATCCAATTCACATCCACACAAAGCAGGCTATACTTTACTTCGTTTTGGTAGATAGGAAAACCATTAGTTAATGACCTGTTTTAGACTGGATTGTGCTGTAACTTTTGGCACGAATGAGGGGTTCATATGCAGTGTCAACCTATCCTTGTGAAAAGATGAAATAAGACAGTTTAACAAATAGAGCTTGCAGTTCACATATCCTTCTGCCTGAGGTAATAGCCATTAGGAAGAAGGTTTCCTAGGACAGAATATTTGAGAACAGCCAAATCTGCAGGTACAAAGTGGACTTTTGTTAGTTTCTTGAGGACAAAATAGAGGTCCCACGGAGGCAATGGGTCACAAAATGGCTGGACTTATCAGGAGGTGCCTTTAAGGAATGTTTTGCTTGCTTCATAGTCCAACAGAGAAGGGAGGTGTGGACCTGGCTGAAAGTTCAGTATACCAGCCAGGTGCATTTTTAAGGAAGGATTTGATCAAATTATATGGTTATGCACCACTGAACTCAATGAAAAGGCGTCTGTCCTGGCTGGATACTCAGGTTTACTGGCTATATTTAAAACTGGAGTTACTGGTAATGGACCATCAGCTAGGGTTCACACTTCTTGAAATCTCTGAATGGCCCTCTGCCAGTCTTCCACATTCTTAGCTAAAAATTCAGTGCATCTCTGCTGGATCTCTGTGAGGCAGCTGAGTAGGGTTTGCTTGTTTTATTTACTCACCTGCTAAGCAGCCGCACACTCACAGAACATGGTCCATCCTGAATGACAAGAATGTGTGTTACAAACACTAAGACTGCTTGGTGCCTGCAGCTTTCCCAGATGTTCTCCTCTTCTTTTCCATTAGTTTCATTCAGGTGTAAAGAACAATACTCAAATTCTTTGATAAAAGTCGTGTGCGACCTTGTCATCAGAATTCATTTTTTCTGGCATTACGGCGATTTTCTAGTGAAATCTTTACTGCTGTTTATAACCTTTTCAATTGTTATGGTGCAATTTAAACACTTGTCTTCCTCAAGTGTCACAGCACAGGATTTGTGTCCTATTTCCCTCATCTCAAAGCATGCAAAAGCCTGTACCTGGGAGCACTGGATCACTCCCAGTGATGTCCATTCCAAGTGCATGCTATGCTTGGGTAAAAAGCACAATTTTTGGCATGTATGACATGCTGCAACTTTAATTGTGCCACTATCTACTGGTACAAGAACAAAATTTTCATTGTACAAAAAAAAATCCTTTGTTGCCAGGGCTTGCATACTAGCACACGAGTCCGACACTGAACCTGGGCTTTCATGGCTCATCTGTTCTCCTTGGTTCAAGAAGGCCAAACATAAGCTGAGACTCTTAGATAAGAAAAGTGCAGTTGTGTACACTTACCATAAATGTAGATGTTCGAGTGTATTCACTGTTGCAGTCATCACATTTGGGTTATCTGCTTGCAGTAGCTCTCAGTCGACCTGATTATCAAAGTCTTGGGTCCTGCGTCGGTTGCTTTCTCATCTTCCATGACGCTGGGTATAAAGCATGCAGTTGACGCCATTACATCAGTTTTTCTTGCCCCAGATGTCAGGTGCCCCTAATGGGAAGCAATTAAATATATATATATATATATATATATATATATATATATATACAAGGTTATACCTCCAACAAAAAGCAAATACACCAAAAAACTTTTAAAGCATAGTAAAGGAGAATAGAGGTATAGCCAGAAGAAGTCAGGGGGCTACAGGGAGGGTAACCAGGACTGCAACAGTGAATACACTCTAACATCTACATTTATGGTAAGTGTACACAACTGTACTATGTTCTTCGTGTTTCACTGTTGCAGTCATCACATTTGGGTAGATTCCCAAAGCTAAGGATGGGAGGAGGAATTTAGATAGCATTAGGATCAGCTATAAGGCCCTGCAAGACTGCAGTGGCAAAGCCAGCTCTGGATTTAGAGAAAAAGTACAGTTTTGTACCTACCATAAATGTAGATGTTCGAGTGTATACACTGCTGCAGTCATTACACTTGGGTTATCCTGCCATCAGGCGATTCCCCAGTCGGCCTGAGTTCCAAAGTCTTGGTCCGGCGTCGGTTGCTGTCGCCTCCTCCCTGACGTCAGTACGACAGGGGTATACAAGATGCAGCCGACGCCATTTTCTTCAGCTTTCTTGCCCCAGATGTCAGGTGTCCCCAAAAAGGTAAGCAATTCAAATTGCTAATAAAACATACATAAGAAAAGCAATCAACAATCTTCAGTTACCAGCAAATACTCCCCATAGGTAGTAAAGGGTAGAAGACATAGGTACGTACCAGCAAGTAAGAGGGGAAGGAGAGAGGGTAACCTGGACTGCAGCAGTGTATACACTCGAACATCTACATTTATGGTAGGTACAAAACTGTACTATGTTCATCGTGTTACACTGCTGCAGTCATTACACTTGGGTAGAATCCCAAAGCTGAGGAAGGGTGGCTGGTTTTATAACGCATTAGTGGTGGCTATAAGGCCCTGCAGCACTGCAGTGGCGAAGCCAGCTCTGGATTTAGAGTATAGAGGCAGATGGTAATGCTTGGTGAAGGTATGTACAGAACTCCAAGTTGCTGCTTCCAAAATGTCCTTGGTAGGTACTCCTCTGAGGTAGGCAGTTGAAGTGGCTGTTGCCCTGGTGGAGTGAGATCTAATTAGGTACAGGTTTCCCATGGTGTGTATAGCAGAAACGTATACAGTGTCCTATCCATTTTGAAACAGTCTACTTTGAAATGGCTTTTCCCTGTGCTCTCGCAGCGTATGCTACCAATAATTGCTCAGATTTTCTGAAAGCTTTGGTTTTGTCCAAGGAGAAGCGTAACTGCCTGTGTATGTCCAAAGAATGCAGTAATCTCTCCCCTTTATTCTGTGGATTTGGATCAAAAGTTGGCAAGTGAATAGTTTGGTTTAGAGCCACACTTGATATCACCTTTAGCATAAACGTAGGTTAGTTCTTAAAGACACCCTGTCTTGATGGAAAATGATGAAAGGTTCCACTGCCATTAGTGCCTGTAATTCTGAAACTCTTCGTGCTGATGTTATTGCTAGGAGCAGTGCAGTTTTCCAAGAGATAAAGCTGTGCTAGCTGGCTCAAAAGGAGGGAAAGTTAATTTTTCCAACACAAAGTTGAGGTCCCAAGTTGGAGTAGGTGCTCTATGAGGCGGTCTTATGTTTTTAGCCCCTCTGAGGTACTGCTTTAGCAAAGGATTAGAGAAAATTGGTGGATCCGTGTTGTAATGAGCAGAGATGGCAGAGGCGTGGATCTTGATGGATGAAAAGGAGAGGCCTTTGTCCAGCATCTCAGTTAAATATTGTAGTATCTGAGGAATATTTGGGACCAGAGGGTCAAGGCTGTGAGCCTGGTTCCAGGCACAGAATCTCTTCCATTTATCCGAATAGGCTTTCCTGGTACTAGGCCTTCTGGCCTCCAGAATGACATCCATAACAGCTTTGGAAAGAGGCATTGCTTGCTTGACTAAGGAATCTGCCATGCAACCAGGTTTAAAGTCTTTAGCTGGCTGTGAAGTAGCTGATTGTTGTGCTGAATCAGCAGATGTGGGATTTGAGGCAAAATCCAGGGTGGTCCTTGTGCCAAGTTCTTTAAGATTGGGTACCAGTGCTGGTGTGGCCAGTCTGATGCAATCAGGATCATCTTTGGCTCTTCTTGCCTGTTTTTTATGAGTACCTTTGGAAGGAGAGGTAGTGGTGGGAAAGTATATACTTGTAGGTTTTTCCAGCTGAATGAGAGGGCATCCACTTTCCATGCTTGTGGATGGTAAGTCCTTGTGCAGAATTTCTGTAGCTGGCAGTTCATTGGGGATGCAAACAGATCTATGTCCGGGCTCCACCATTTCTGTGTTATCATTTTGAATATTTGTGGATTCAATTCCCATTCATGGGGATCCATGATGTTTCTGCTTAAGTCGTCTGCCAGTGTGTTTTTCTCTCCTGGCAGGAATTGTGCTTGCAGATGAACTTGATAGTTTAGAGCTGTGTTCCACAAGGTCATGGCTTGTCTGCAGAGAGGATAAGAGTGAGTGCCCCCTTGCTTGTTTATGTACCACATAACCGTGGTGTTGTCTGTCTTTAGTAGTAGTTGTCCTGGATGCAGCAGGTCCTTGAAGGCTACAAGGGCATTTTGTACAGCTAGCATCTCTTTTTGATTGATGTGAAGATGCCTTTGTTCTGCGGGCCACTTGCCCTGAATACATTTTCCTGCCATGTGTGCTCCCCAGGCATGTCTGATGCATCTGTTGTCAGTGTTTGCCTGGCTGTGGGTTGAGTAAAAGGCTGTGCCTTGTTGAGGTGACAAGCTTGAGCCCACCATCGAAACTCCTGTTGAAGGCAAGGAATTAGTGGTATAACTGTTTCCAAACTTTGACAGTGTTGAGACCAGACACTCTTTAGGTACCATTGTAGTTTCCTCATATGCAGTATGGCATATGGAATAATTAGTAGTATGCAAGATGCCATGTAACCCAAGGCCTGCAGAATTTTTCTTGCAGGGAGTTGGGTTCTTGTTGCCATCAATTGAAAATATTGAGTCAGTTGTCCTTGCTTGTCTGGCGTGAGATAAGCCATTTGGGCCGTTGTATTCAAGCTGGCACCCAGGAATATTATCTCTTGTGAGGGCACTAGTTTTGATTTATTTTCGTTTACTGTGTACCCTAGGCAACTTAATAACTTTTTTACAACCGCCAGATGCTTTAGAAGAATGTCCTTGCTCTCTGCTTAAATCAGGCAGTCGTCCAGGTACGGATAAATTTGAATTCCTTTCTGTCTACAAAATGCAATTACTGGTGCCAGGCACTTCGTGAAGACCCTGGGCGCAGTAGATAAGCCAAAGGGCAATGCAGAGAATTGATAGTGCATTGAACCAGCTATGATTCTGAGGTACCTTCTGCAGTTTTGTCCGATAGGGACATGCAGGTATGCCTCCTTGAGGTCCAAGGTTAGGAGCCAAGCTTTCTTGCCCAGCATGGGAAGAAGCTGCTGTAGTGTCAACATTTTGAATTTCGGAACATCCAGGTAAGTGTTTAGAGAAGAAAGATCCAGAATGGGCCTCCAGGCTTTGTCCTTTCTTGGAACCAGAAACAGTCTTGAGTAAAATCCTTGTACTTGCTCCTGTGGTGGTACCTTTTGAATAGCTCTCATGTCCATGAGTGCTGTAATTTGTTTTTGAGCCTCTACCCATTGATTTGGTGGCAGATTTGGCATTCCTTTTAACCTTGGCAGAGTGTGAAAGTGGAACCTGTAACCTTGAGATACAATGTTGAGAACCCATTTTTCTTTGGTGATCATATGCCAATTGTGATAGAAAAGTGCCAGTTTTCCTCCCAAGGGTGCTGCCAAGAGAGAGCTGTTTGGCAGCTGTAGTGGAAAGTCATTGGGGCTGTTTTTTATATGGTTGGGGCCCGTCTTCCCCTTCTTTCTGGCCTGATGCACCCCATTGTCGAGGCCTGTAAGGACCTTGTGGTTGACCTCTACCTCTTGGACATCTGTATCAGCCCCTTTGAGGTCTGTCTGTAACTTGAAAGGACCAATTCTTTGTTGGCCAATTTCTGCTAAATCGAGGAGGCTGAGCCTGTAAGAAATCCTTCAACGTTTGCATAGATTTTGCCTTATCCTCCATTTTCTTTCGTACCTCTTCTGCCTGAACTCCAAACAACACATCCTGCTGCAAAGGTGCATCCAATAGTTTTGCTTTAACATGATCTGGTAACGTATGTTCTTTTAACCAAGCATGTCTTCTAATGACAGAACCTGTAACTGCTGCTCTACAGGAGGCCTCTAAAGAATCAAAACTACATTGCAAAGTATGTTTTCCCACTTGTTCAGCTGCATGCAATAAATCCTGCATTTCCTTAAAATTAGTAGGATCTGAATCTGGAAGCAGTTTTTGTTTCAACTGAGACATCAAAAATTGCTGATATTTTAGTATGTGAAACTCGCGATTTAAGGCCCTCATTGCTAAAGTTGCAGACGTATATACTTTCTTCCCCCATCTGTCTAATGCTCTGGAATCTCTGTCAGAGGGGACTGGATTCTTTGCTGATGAGGCCTTAACCCCTTTGGGACCCTGAGAAATAGTTTCAGGGTCAGCAAAAGGGCTTTTATACAGAAATTTGTGTGAGTCAGGGACTCTGTAGTATCTGTCAGGCTTAACTGGGGCTGGAGATAAAGAATCAGGATTTAAGCTGGATTCAGTATACACATCATCCACAATATCTAACACTGGCGGAATAGCAAGGGGTCTGTGTTGCGGTAATAAAAGGAAATCTCTGAGCCTTTTCTTGGATTCTGAGTAATCCTGGCCTTCCCAATGGAAATGCTTCCTCATGGTATGTAAGGTTTCCCCAAAGGAGTAGTCCTCGAGAGGCTGATGGAACTGATTCCTCAGCATCAGAATCCTCATAAGGGTGTAAAGAGTATCCTAGGTCTGAGGATGAATCTGAAGAGATGGATACCTGGTCGCATGAATCATAGTCTGCATCCTGTCTAGGCCTTTTATCAGGAGGGGGATGGGACCCCCTGATCAGAGCGATTAGGTCTTCGGCCATTTTGAGCATTTGTTTCTTAGGCATGGAGGCCTGTCCTGGAGAATGCTGTATTTGTTTCTTTGTTTTTAAAGGAGGTTTAGACTTAGCAGAAGGTTTAATGCTTAACTGAGTAGGTCTGAAAACACCCTCTGAAGCTGCGGGTTGTTCAGCTACTCCGGATCCCTCTGAAGGGTTAGTTTCGGCAGGCTGAAAATCTTGTGCGTCCGAAGGCCCTACCATCTCCACGTGGGAGTCAGAGGCGGCCTGTGGTTCTACAGAAGCGTTCATCAGGGGCTGCGAAGGCGCCTTGCTGAAAACCAGAGAACCGGCGACTGGCCTAGAAGAGGCTTCGTCGTCAGTTTTGGGCCTCGGATGCCTATCCTTGTCTTTGCGTTTTTTATGTATTCCGGTCGTCGGAAGTTCGGACGGCATGGTGTAATTGAATTTTCTGCCAAAATAATGTCGGGCAAAATCAAACCGACGTTTAATAGTGCGCTTGTTAAACCTGGCACAAAACCGACAACCAGTGAGGTCGTGGTCTGGGCCTAGGCATGGGATACAATAAGAATGGAAATCCTTATGAGGTATTTGTTCCCACAAGAAATACAGTTACTAACTTTTACTGACATCGGTCTGAGGCAAGAAAAAGTTTCCCCAACGGGGTACTTAGCTTTGTAGAAGACTTCGATTCTGGATTCGGAATGAAAATCTCAGGAGTCGGCTGACCAGCACTTGCGAACTGCTTTTGCTTCGGGCACCGCGCGGCAAGAAAGACTGAAGAAAATGGCGTTGGCTGCATCTTATATACCCCTGTCGCACTGACGTCAGGGAGGAGGTGACAGCAACTGACGCCGGGCCAAGATTTTGGAACTCACGCCGACAGGGGAACCGCCTGATGGCAGGATAACCAAAGTGTAATGACTGCAGCAGTGTAACACGATGAACATCTGGCAAATGGTAATGCTTGGTGAAAGTATGTACAGAACTCCAGGTGGTAGGGACATCTCCGAGAAAAGCTGTAGAGGTAGATGCAGCCCAGGTTGAGTGTGGTCTTATCCCCTGTGGGATAGGTTTTCTATGGTGCTTATAGCAGAAATGAATGCAATGGGCTATTCATTTAGAAATGGTTTGCTTTGAAATGGCCTTCCCCTCTGCCCCTGCAGCAAATGCCACCAGCAGTTGTTCAGATTTCCTTTGAGGTTTAGTCCTGTCCAAGTAAAATCTAAGTTGTCTGTGCACATCTAAGGAGTGCAGTATCCGCTCCCCTTTGTTCTGTGGATTCAGAAAAGAAGGTTGGCAAATGAATGGACTGATTAAGAGCCACACTGGATACGATCTTGGGCATGAAGGATGGATTGGTTCTGAGTGACACCCTGTCCACATGAAAGATGATTAAAGGCTCCACTGCCATAAGGGCCTGTAATTCAGATACCCTTCTAGCTGAAGTGATTGCTAAAAGGAAAGCCGTTTTCCAAGAAATAAATTTTAAGTCTGCAGTAGCAGCTGGCTCGAAAGGAGGTAGAGTGAGTTTCTCCAGTACAAAGTTAAGGTCCCAGGCTGGGGTTGGAGCTCTCCTGGGTGGTCTCAAAATTTTGGCCCCTCTGAAGTACTGCTTGAGCAGTGGATGAGAGAAGAGGGGAGGTTCTGTGTTATAATGAGCTGAAATGGCTGAGGCGTGGATTTTAATGGAGGAAAAAGACAGGACCTTGTGAAGCATCTCAGTTAAGTATTGTAAAATCTGAGCCGAACTGAGCGCTGCTGTGCTCATTCCTTGAGATTGATTCCAAGCACAGAATCTTTTCCATTTTTCAGCATAAGATTTTCTAGTACTAGGCCTCCTTGCTTCTAAGATGACATCCATCACAGGTTTGCTGAGGGATGGTAAGAGAGAGTTTAAGTAATTAGCCAGGCTGCAAGGTTCAGTGTTGGAAGCTGAGGGTGCAGAATCTGGTTCTCCTGCTGAGACAGCAGGGAAGGAGTCTGAGGCAGGTGCCATGGAGATAACCGTGACACACTGTGCAGGAGGGGGTACCAGTGTTGGCGTGGCCAGTCTGAAACATAGGTTCATAGGTTAGTACTACGCTAACTGCCCTTACGAGCCATTTTTTAAGCCTAGCCAATTATCCCTTGTGAGACTCAAACCCAGCATCTTGTGTTTGTAAGGCAAACACCTTAACCATTAGGCCACCCTCATCATCCTTGGTTTGTCCTGTTTGACTTTTAGTAGTACTCTGGAGAGCAGAGGCAGCAGGGGAAAGGCATAGACTGATAGGTTTTTCCAGTTAAAGGAGACAGCATCCACTTTCCAGGCTTGTTTGTGGGGAGTCCTTGTGCAAAATTTGTCCAACTGATAGTTCTGGAGGGAGGCAAACAGGTCTATATCTGGGCTCTCCCATTCGCTTGTCAACATGTTGAAAATCCTTGGTTCCAGTTTCCACTCGTGTGGGTCCATGAAGTTTCTGCTTAATCCATCTGCTAGTGTATTTAATTTTCCTGGCAGGAATTGAGCTTGTAGGGGCACTTGGTAGCTGAAGGCTGTGTTCCACAATGCCATGGCTAGTCTGCAGAGAGGGTAAGAATGTGTACCCCCCTGCTTGTTTATGTACCACACAACCATGGTGTTGTCCATCTTTACCATTAGTTGTCCTGGTAGAATGTAGTCCTTGAAGGCTGTCAGAGCATTCTGTACAGCTAACATTTCCTTTTGATTTATTTGCAGGTGCATTTGACTTGGATTCCATTCGCCCTGAATGCACTTCCCTGCCAGGTGAGCCCCCATGCATAATTTGATGCATCTGTTGTTAGGGTTTGGGTGGCAGGGGGTGGTGTGAAAGGAAGTCCCTTGTAATGGTGGCAGGCCTCTGCCCACCAAAGGAACTCTAGGCGTAGGCAAGGTATGATAGGAATCATTGCTTCTAGGCTGTGAGAATGCTGACTCCGTAGGCTTTTTAGATACCACTGTAGTTTCCACATATGCAGTCTTGCATATGGAATTAGAAGAATGCAGGAGGCCATGAACCCCAAGGCTTGCAGTATTTATCTAGCAGATAGCAGGGTTTTTGTGGCCACTTGTCGGAAAGTAGGTTGTCAAATGAATTTGCTTTTCTGGCATGAGGAAAGCCATCTGGGAAGTTGCATTCAAGCTTGCTCCCAGGAAAGTAAGTTGTTAACAGGGTACCAGTTGTGATTTCTTTTCGTTTATGGTGTACCCCAGACAAGTTAGAACCCTTTTTACAAACGCCAGATGATTCAAAAGTATGTCCTGGCTTTCTGCCTGAATTAGACAATCGTCCAGCTATGGGTATATTTGAATACTTCTTTGCCTGCAAAATGCAATAACTGGAGCTAGGCACTTTGTGAATACCCTGGGCGAAGTAGGTAAGCCAAAGGGCAGTGCAGAGAAAGTACAGTTGTGAACACTTACCATAAATGTAGATGTTAGAGTGTATTCACTGTTGCAGTCATTACATCTGGGTAATCCTGCTAGCAGGTTGCCCTCAGTCGGCCTGAATTCCAAAGTCTTGGGTCCTGCATCGGCTGCTGTCGCCCCTTTCCTGACGTCAGGTCGTCAGGGGTATAAAAGAAGGAGCCAACGCCATTTTCTTCAGGTTTTTCTTGCCCCAGATGTCAGGTGCCCCCTAAAAGCATAGCCAAAATTTATATATATATATATATATATGTATATATATATATATATATATATATATATATATATAAAATTATATGCACCAATATAAACTTGACTTTCATCTACAAGCAAATACACCACATAGGTTGTATAAATCAGAGAAGGAAAGAAAAGTTCCATCAGAAAAAAAGGGGGATGGCGGGTGGGTAACCTGGACTGCAACAGTGAATACACTCGAACATCTACATTTATGGTAAGTGTACACAACTGTACTATGTTCTTCATGTTTCACTGTTGCAGTCATTACATTTGGGTAGAGTCCCAAAGCTATGGTTGGGAGGCTGGAGCTAAACAGAATTAGGAGCGGCTAGGAGGCCCTGCAGAACTGCAGTGGCAAAGCCTGCCCTGTATTTAGAGAAGAGTGGCAGATGGTAGTGCTTTGTAAAGGTGTGCACTGAACTCCAAGTAGCAGCCTCTAAAATGTCTTTGGTTGGTACTCCCCTGAGAAAGGCTGCTGAAGTGGCTGCAGCTCTGGTTGAATGTGGCCTAATGCCCTTAGGCACTGGCTTGCCATGTTGAAAATAGCAGAAACTAATGCACTGGCCTATCCACTTTGAAATAGTCTGCTTTGAGATAGCCTTTCCTTGTGATCCTGCAGCATATGCCACTAGTGTACGTCCAAGGAATGCAGAATTCTCTCCCCCTTGTTCTGTGAATTTGGATAAAAAGTTGGCAGATGAATGGTTTGGTTAAGAGCCACACTGGACACCACTTTAGGCATAAATGTCAGGTTTGTCCTCAGAGAAAACCTGTCTGGATAAAACATGATAAAAGGTTCCACAGCCATGAGTGCCTGTAGTTCTGAAACACATCTTGCAGAAGTTATTGCTAGGAGCAGAGCTGTTTTCCAAGATAAAAACTTTAGATCAGCAGTAGCAGCTGGACCAAAAGGAGGCAGGGTGAGTTTTTCCAAGACAGTTGAGTTCCCATGCAGTGGTGATCTCCTTGGAGGCCTTAAATTTTTGGCTCCTCTGAGGTACTGCTTTAATAAAGGATGAGAAAATATTGGTGGCTCTGTATTGTAATGAGCCGAAATGGCAGAGGCATGAATTTTAATTGATGAAAAAGATAGGCCTTTGTCCAGCATCTCAGTTAAGTATTGCAAAATCTAAGGAATATTTGGTACAGCTGTATCAGTTCCTTGTGCCTGGTTCCAAGCACAGAATCTCTTCCATTTTCCAGCATAAAATTTTCTAGTACTGGACCTTTTGGCTTCCAAAATGACATCCATCACAGCTTTACTGAGAGGTGTGTTTTGTATGATTACATTATCCGCCATGCTGCCAGGTTTAAAGTACTGAGTTGGCTGTGCAGGATCTGATTGTTTTGCTGGGACAGTAGATGGGGTATCTGAGGTAAGGTCCAAGCTGGGCATTGAGACAAATTCCTTAGGATTGGATACCAGTACTGGCAGGGCCAGTCTGGGGCAATCAGTATCATCTTTGGCTTCTCTTGTCTAACCTTTAGGAGTACCTTGTGGAGAAGTGGCAGTGGAGGAAAGGCATATACTGATAGGTTCTTCCAGCTGAAAGATAGGGCGTCCATTTTCTATGCTTGTCTGTGATAAGTCCTTGTACAGAATCTTTTTAGTTGGTAGTTGTGAGGGGAGGCAAATAGATCTATGTCTGGGCATCCCCATTTCCTTGTTATCATGCTGAAGACTTGTGGATCCAGCTTCCACTCGTGGGGATCCATGAGGTTTCTGCTTAGTTCGTCTGCCAGAGTATTTAATTTTCCTGGCAGGAATTGTGCCTGCAGATATAGTTGGTAAGTCAATGCTGTGCCAAACAAGGCCATGGCTAGTCTGCAAAGGGGGTAAGAATGTGTGCCCCCCTGCTTGTTTATATACCACATGACCGTGATATTGTCTGTCTTTATCAGTAGCTGTCCTGGATGAAGTAGGTCCTTGAAGGCTGTCAGGGCATTTTGAACAGCTAGCATCTCTTTTTGACTGATATGTAGACGCATTTGGTTTGCGGGCCATGTGCCCTGAAAGCATCTTCCTGCCATGTGGGCCCCCTAGGCATAATCTGATGCATCCGTTGTTAGTGTTTGCCTGGCTGGGGGTAAAGTGAATGGCTGTCCCTTGTTCTGGTGACAAGCCCTCGACCACCATTGAAACTCCTGTTGCAGGCAGGGAATTGTGGCAATGTTGTGTCCAAACACTTTTTAGGTACCATTGAAGTTTCCTCATATGCAGTCTTGCATATGGAATTAGTAGAATGCAGGATGCCATGAAGCCCAAAGCCTGCAGAATTTTTCTTGCAGATAACTGGGCCTTTGTTGCCAACATCTTGAAAAAGGTAGTCAGTTGCCTTTGTTTGTCTGGCGTGAGATAAGCCATCTGGGCAGTTGTATTTAAGCTTGCACCCAGGAATATTATCTCTTGAGAGGGTACTAGTTTTGATTTCTTTTCATTGACTGTGTACCCTAGGCATGCTAGAAGTCTTATCACAAACGCCAGATGCTGCAGAAGAATGTCCTTGTTCTCTGCTTGAATTAGACAGTCGTCCAATTAAGGATATATTTGTATTCCTCTTTGTCTGGAGAATGCAATTACTGGTGCCAGGCACTTTGTAAAGATCCTGGGTGCAGTAGATAAGCCAAAGGGCAGTGCAGAGAATTGGTAATGCATTGAGCCAGCCTTGAATCTGAGGTATCTTCCGCATGATTGTCTGATAAAAGAGGCATAACTGCATGTCCCAAAGTCTAAAGTCACAAGCCAAGCATTCTTGCCCAGCATGGGCAGATGCTGCAGTAAAGTTACCATTTTGAATTTTGAAATACCCAGGAATGTGTTCAGAATAGACAGCTCCAGCATTGGTCTCCAGGCCTTGTCCTTTCTGGGTACCAAGAACAGTCTTGAGTAAAATCCTTGTCCCTGTTCTTGCTCTGGTACTTGTTGAATGGCCCCCATGTCCCTGAGGGATGAGACTTGTTTTTGTGCCTCTGCCCATTGATTTTTTGGCAGATCTGGCCATCCGTTTGCCTTTGGCAGGGTATGGAAATGAAACTTGTAGCCTTGTGACACTATGTTTAGAACCCACTTGCCCTGGGTTATAATGTGCCAGTTTTGAGAAAAAAGTGCTAATTTTCCCCCTAAGGGTGCTGCCCGGAGAAAAGTGCTTGGTGCAGGCAGGAGGAAGTCATTGGGAGTGTTTCCTCTAAGGTTGTGATTTGTCTTCTCCAACTTTGGAGGTAGAAGTACCCCATTGCTTTGGCCTGCATGAACCTTGCGCATGGGATCTGCCCCTTTGAGGTCTGTCTGACACAGGAAAAGACCAATTTTTTGTAGGCCAGTGTCTACTAAACCTAAGTGGCTGTACTTGTAAAAAGTCTTTGACAGTTTGCATTGATTTAGCTTTGTCCTCCATTTTCTTTAACACCTCTTCTGCCTTAACACCAAACAAAGTATCATGGAGTAAAGGTGCATCTAATAATTTAACTTTCACATGATCAGGCAGATTTTGTTCCTTTAACCAAGCATGCCTCCTGATTACAGAACCCGTAACTGCGGCCCTGTAGGAGGCCTCCAAAGAATCAAAACCACATTGCAAAGTATGCTTTCCAACATGTTCAGCTGCATGCAATAAATCCTGTATTTCCTTGTTGTCTGCACATTCAGAGTTTAACAACATTTTCTGTTTAAGCAATGCCATGACATGTTGCTGATATTTCAGCATATGAAACTGACAGTTTAAGGCCCTTATAGCCAAGGTAGCAGATGTGCAAATCTTTTTCGCCCATCTATCCAGTGCCCTAGAATCTCTGTCAGAGGGGGAAGGGTTTTTTGCAGTGGAAGCCTTAACTCCTTTGGAACCCTGAGAAATAATCTCTGGGTCTGCAGCAGGGTTGTTAAAGAGGAATTTATGAGAGTCAGGAACTCTGTA